>NW_027464675.1:185000-365000 GCF_043290135.1 Rhipicephalus microplus
TTCCCCACTTTTAATGGTGAAAAACACTGCATCTCACTAATTGACATTGTTTAATGTGGTTTTACGACGGTTCATATCTTAACCTAACCTAACATTCGCACTTGTATCTAAAAACGCTCTATTACACTGTTTTGTTCACAATTACGATATTTGCATAACCTCACAGTTTTTCACCAACTTATTGCAGTACAGAACGCTGTCTCTCGCTAAATGACATTGTTCTTTAAGGTTTCACGATGCTTGCATGCGCTTTAACGAGAATATCACAATATAGCAGTTTCGCACTTGTAACGGTAGAACACGCAGTATTTGGCTTGTTCATGCCGTTTTGTGTGCTTTCACAACATTTCACCTATGGCACTTTAATACTCGCTATAACACAACACTATCTCGTTAGATGACGTCGTTTTTGGTAGTTTCACGACGCTACCTAGCTTAAACTAACCTAACCTAACCTAACCTTCGCACTTCTATCGTTAGAAAACGTTTTACTCGCAACTTTACAATGTTTTTTACAAGATTACGACGGTTTCATGCGCTTTCACATTAGATATCGTAGTTCCCGACTTGTAATGTTGGAAAACGCTACATCTCACTAAGTGACATTGTTTAATGCGGTTTAACGACGGTTGATATATCAACCTAACCTAACATTCGCACTTGTATCTAAAGACGCTCAATTACACTGTTTCGTTCACAATTACGATATTTGCTTGACCTCACAGTTTCTCACCAACTTAATACAGTACAGAACGCTGTATCTCGCTAAATGACATCGTTCTTTAAGGTTTCACGATACTTGCATGCGCTTTACCGAGAATATCACAATATAGCAGTTTCGCACTTGTAACGGTAGAACACGCAGTATTTGGCTTGTTCATGCCGTTTTGTGTGCTTTCACAACATTTCACCTATCGCAGTCTAATACTCGCAATAAAACAACACTATCTCGTTAGATGACGTCGTTTTTGGTGGTTTCACGACGCTACGTAGCTTAAACTAACATAACTCAACCTAACATAACCTTCGCACTTCTATCGTTAGAAAACGTTTTACTCGCTACTTTACATTGCTTTCTACAACATTACGACGGTTTCAAGCGCTTTCACATTAGATATCGCAGTTCCCAACTTGTAAAGGTGAAAAACACTGCATCTCACTAAGTGACTTTGTTTAATGCGGTTTTACGACTGTTCATACCTTAACCTAACGTAACCTAACCTAACCTAACCCAACCTAACCTAACATAACCTAACCTAACCTAACCTAACCTAACCAAACCTAACCTAACGTAACCTAACCTAACCTAACCTAACCTAACGACGTTTGCAAGCGCTTTCACTTTAGATATCGCAGTTCCCGACTTGTAATGGTGAAAAACACTGCATCTCACTAAGTGACATTGTTTAATGCGGTTTTACGACGGTTCATATCTTAACCTAACCTAACATTCGTACTTGTATTGAAAAACGCTCTATTACACTGTTTCGTTCACAATTACGATATTTGCTTGACCGCACAGTTTCTCACCAAATTATTACAGTACAGAACGCTGTATCTCGCTAAATGACATCGTTCTTTTAGGTTTCACGATACTTGCATGCGCTTTACCGAGAATGTCACAACATAGCAGTTTCGCACTTGTAACGGTACAACACGCAGTATTTGGCTTGTTGATGCCGTTTTGTGTGCTTTCACAACATTTTACCTATCGCAGTTTCGTACTCGCAATAAAACAACACTATCTCGTTAGATGACGTTCTTTTTGGTGGTCTCACGACGCTACATAGCTTAAACTAACATAACTCAAGGTAACCTTCGCACTTCTATCGTTAGAAAACGTTTTACTCGCAACTTTACAATGTTTTCTACAAGATTACGACGGTTTCATGCGCTTTCACATTAGATATCGTAGTTCCCGACTTGTAATGTTGAAAAACACTACATCTCACTAAGTGACATTGTTTAATGCGGTTTTACGACGGTTGATATCTCAACCTAACCTAACATTCGCACTTGTATACGCTCAATTACACTGTTTCGTTCACAATTACGATATTTGCTTGACCTCACAGTTTCTCACCAACTTATTACAGTACAGAACGCTGTATCTCGCTAAATGACATCGTTCTTTAAGGTTTCAAGATACTTGCATGCGCTTCAACGAGAATATCACAACATAGCAGTTTCGCACTTGTAACGGTACAACACGCAGTATTTGGCTTGTTCATGCCGTTTTGTGTGCTTTCACAACATTTCACCTATCGCAGTTTCGTACTCGCAATAAAACAACACTATCTCGTTAGATGACGTTGTTTTTGGTAGTTTCACGACGCTACCTAGCTTAAACTAACATAACTCAACCTAACATAACCTTCGCACTTCTATCGTTAGAAAACGTTTTACTCGCTACTTTACATTGCTTTCTACAACATTACGACGGTTTCAAGCGCTTTCCCATTAGATATCACAGTTCCCAACTTGTAAAGGTGAAAAACACTGCATCTCACTAAGTGACATTGTTTAATGCGGTTTTACGACGGTTCATACCTTAACCTAACGTAACCTAACCTAACCTAACCTAACCTTACCTAACCTAACCTAACCTAACCTAACCTAACCAACCCAACCCAACCTAACCTAACCTAACCTAACCTAAACTAACCTAACCCAACCTAACCTAACCTAACCTAACCTAACCCAACCTAACCCAACCCAACCCAACCTAACCTAACCAAAGCTAACCTAACCTAACCTAACCAAACCTAACCTAACCTAACTTAACCTAACCTAACGTAACCTAACCTAACCTAACCTATTCTAACGTAACCTAACCTAACCTAACGTAACCTAACCTAACCGAAGCCAACCTAACCCAACCCAACCCAACCCAACAACACCCAACCCAACCTAACCTAACCTAACCTTACCTAACCTAACCAAATTATCCTTACCTAACCTAACCTAACCTAACCTAACCTAACCTAACCTAACCTAACGTAACCTAACCTAACCTAACCTAACCTAACCCAACCTAACCTAACCTAACCTAACCTAACCCAACTCAACCCAACCTAACCTAATCTAACCTAACCTAACCTAACCTAACCTAACCAAACCTAACCTAACCTAACCTAACCTAACCTAACGACGGTTGCAAGCGCTTTCACATTAGATATCGCAGTTCCCCACTTTTAATGGTGAAAAACACTGCATCTCACTAATTGACATTGTTTAATGCGGTTTTACGACGGTTCATATCTTAACCTAACCCAACATTCGCACTTGTATCTAAAAACGCTCTATTACACTGTTTCGTTCACAATTACGATATTTGCATAACCTCACAGTTTTTCACCAACTTATTGCAGTACAGAACGCTGTATCTCGCTAAATGACATTGTTCTTTAAGGTTTCACGATGCTTGCATGCGCTTTAACGAGAATATCACAATATAGCAGTTTCGCACTTGTAACGGTAGAACACGCAGTATTTGGCTTGTTCATGCCGTTTTGTGTGCTTTCACAACATTTCACCTATCGCAGTTTAATACTCGCTATAAAACAACACTATCTCGTTAGATGACGTCGTTTTTGGTAGTTTCACGACGCTACCTAGCTTAAACTAACCTAACCTAACCTAACCTTCGCACTTCTATCGTTAGAAAACGTTTTACTCGCAACTCTACAATGTTTTCTACAAGATTACGACGGTTTCATGCGCTTTCACATTAGATATCGTAGTTCCCGACTTGTAATGTTGAAAAACACTACATCTCACTAAGTGACATTGTTTAATGCGGTTTTACGACGGTTGATATATCAACCTAACCTAACATTCGCACTTGTATCTAAAGACGCTCAATTACACTGTTTTGTTCACAATTACGATATTTGCTTGACCTCACAGTTTCTCACCAACTTATTACAGTACAGAACGCTGTATCTCGCTAAATGACATCGTTCATTTAGGTTTCACGATACTTGCATGCGCTTTACCGAGAATATCACAATATAGCAGTTTCGCACTTGTCACGGTAGAACACGCAGTATTTGGCTTGTTCATGCCGTTTTGTGTGCTTTCACAACATTTCACCTATCGCAGTTTAATACTCGCAATAAAACAACACTATCTCGTTAGATGACGTCGTTTTTGGTGGTTTCACGACGCTACGTACCTTAAACTAACATAACTCAACCTAACATAACCTTCGCACTTCTATCGTTAGAAAACGTTTTACTCGCTACTTTACATTGCTTTCTACAACATTACGACGGTTTCAAGCGCTTTCACATTAGATATCGCAGTTCCCAACTTGTAAAGGTGAAAAACACTGCATCTCACTAAGTGACATTGTTTAATGCGGTTTTACGACGGTTCATACCTTAACCTAACGTAACCTAACCTAACCTAACCCAACCTAACCTAACATAACCTAACCTAACCTAACCTAACCAAACCTAACCTAACGTAACCTAACCTAACCTAACCTAACCTAACCTAACCTAACGACGTTTGCAAGCGCTTTCACATTAGATATCGCAGTTCCCGACTTGTAATGGTGAAAAACACTGCATCTCACTAAGTGACATTGTTTAATGCGGTTTTACGACGGTTCATATCTTAACCTAACCTAACAATCGTACTTGTATTGAAAAACGCTCTATTACACTGTTTCGTTCACAATTACGATATTTGCATAACCTCACAGTTTTTCACCAACTTATTGCAGTACAGAACGCTGTATCTCGCTAAATGACATCGTTCTTTAAGGTTTCACGATGCTTGCATGCGCTTTAACGAGAATATCACATTATAGCAGTTTCGCACTTGTAACGGTACAACACGCAGTATCTGGCTTGTTCAAGCCGTTTTGTGTACTTTCACAACATTTCACCTATTGCAGTTTCGTACATGCAATAAAACAACACTATCTCGTTAGATGACGTCCTTTTTGGTGGTCTCACGACGCTACCAAGCTTAAACTAACATAACTCAACCTAACATAACCTTCGCACTTCTATCGTTAGAAAACGTTTTACTCGCTACTTTACATTGCTTTCTACAACATTACGACGGTTTCAAGCGCTTTCCTATTAGATATCACAGTTCCCAACTTGTAAAGGTGAAAAACACTGCATCTCACTAAGTGACATTGTTTAATGCGGTTTTACGACAGTTCATTCCTTAACCTAACGTAACCTAACCTAACCTAACCTAACCTTACCTAACCTAACCTAACCTAACCTAACCAACCCAACCCAACCTAACCTAACCTAACCTAACCTAAACTAACCTAACCCAACCTAACCTAACCTAACCTAACCTAACCTAACCCAACTTAACCCAACCCAACCCAACCTAACCTAACCAAAGCTAACCTAACCTAACCTAACCAAACCTAACCTAACCTAACTTAACCTAACGTAACCTAACCTAACCTAACCTATTCTAACGTAACCTAACCTAACCTGACCTAACCTAACCTAACGTAACCTAACCTAACATAACCTAACGTAACCTAACCTAACCTAACGTAACCCAACCTAACCCAACCCAACCCAACCCAACAACACCCAACCCAACCTAACCTAACCTAACCTTACCTAACCTAACCAAATTATCCTTACCTAACCTAACCTAACCTAACGTAACCTAACCTAACCTAACGTAACCTAACCTAACCTAACCTAACCCAACCTAACCTAACCTAACCTAACCTAACCCAACCTAACCTAACCTAACCTAACCTAACCCAACTCAACCCAACCTAACCTAACCTAACCTAACCTAACCTAACCTAACCAAACCTAACCTAACCTAACCTAACCTAACCTAACGACGGTTGCAAGCGCTTTCACATTAGATATCGCAGTTCCCCACTTTTAATGGTGAAAAACACTGCATCTCACTAATTGACATTGTTTAATGCGGTTTTACGACGGTTCATATCTTAACCTAACCTAACATTCGCACTTGTATCTAAAAACGCTCTATTACACTGTTTTGTTCACAATTACGATATTTGCTTGACCTCATAGTTTCTCACCAACTTATTACAGTACAGAACGCTGTATCTCGCTAAATGACATCGTTCATTTAGGTTTCACGATACTTGCATGCGCTTTACCGAGAATATCACAATATAGCAGTTTCGCACTTGTCACGGTAGAACACGCAGTATTTGGCTTGTTCATGCCGTTTTGTGTGCTTTCACAACATTTCACCTATCGCAGTTTAATACTCGCAATAAAACAACACTATCTCGTTAGATGACGTCGTTTTTGGTGGTTTCACGACGCTACGTACCTTAAACTAACATAACTCAACCTAACATAACCTTCGCACTTCTATCGTTAGAAAACGTTTTACTCGCTACTTTACATTGCTTTCTACAACATTACGACGGTTTCAAGCGCTTTCACATTAGATATCGCAGTTCCCAACTTGTAAAGGTGAAAAACACTGCATCTCACTAAGTGACATTGTTTAATGCGGTTTTACGACGGTTCATACCTTAACCTAACGTAACCTAACCTAACCTAACCCAACCTAACCTAACATAACCTAACCTAACCTAACCTAACCTAACCAAACCTAACCTAACGTAACCTAACCTAACCTAACCTAACCTAACCTAACCTAACGACGTTTGCAAGCGCTTTCACATTAGATATCGCAGTTCCCGACTTGTAATGGTGAAAAACACTGCATCTCACTAAGTGACATTGTTTAATGCGGTTTTACGACGGTTCATATCTTAACCTAACCTAACAATCGTACTTGTATTGAAAAACGCTCTATTACACTGTTTCGTTCACAATTACGATATTTGCATAACCTCACAGTTTTTCACCAACTTATTGCAGTACAGAACGCTGTATCTCGCTAAATGACATCGTTCTTTAAGGTTTCACGATGCTTGCATGCGCTTTAACGAGAATATCACATTATAGCAGTTTCGCACTTGTAACGGTACAACACGCAGTATCTGGCTTGTTCAAGCCGTTTTGTGTACTTTCACAACATTTCACCTATTGCAGTTTCGTACATGCAATAAAACAACACTATCTCGTTAGATGACGTCCTTTTTGGTGGTCTCACGACGCTACCAAGCTTAAACTAACATAACTCAACCTAACATAACCTTCGCACTTCTATCGTTAGAAAACGTTTTACTCGCTACTTTACATTGCTTTCTACAACATTACGACGGTTTCAAGCGCTTTCCTATTAGATATCACAGTTCCCAACTTGTAAAGGTGAAAAACACTGCATCTCACTAAGTGACATTGTTTAATGCGGTTTTACGACAGTTCATTCCTTAACCTAACGTAACCTAACCTAACCTAACCTAACCTTACCTAACCTAACCTAACCTAACCTAACCAACCCAACCCAACCTAACCTAACCTAACCTAACCTAAACTAACCTAACCCAACCTAACCTAACCTAACCTAACCTAACCTAACCCAACTTAACCCAACCCAACCCAACCTAACCTAACCAAAGCTAACCTAACCTAACCTAACCAAACCTAACCTAACCTAACTTAACCTAACGTAACCTAACCTAACCTAACCTATTCTAACGTAACCTAACCTAACCTGACCTAACCTAACCTAACGTAACCTAACCTAACATAACCTAACGTAACCTAACCTAACCTAACGTAACCCAACCTAACCCAACCCAACCCAACCCAACAACACCCAACCCAACCTAACCTAACCTAACCTTACCTAACCTAACCAAATTATCCTTACCTAACCTAACCTAACCTAACGTAACCTAACCTAACCTAACGTAACCTAACCTAACCTAACCTAACCCAACCTAACCTAACCTAACCTAACCTAACCCAACCTAACCTAACCTAACCTAACCTAACCCAACTCAACCCAACCTAACCTAACCTAACCTAACCTAACCTAACCTAACCAAACCTAACCTAACCTAACCTAACCTAACCTAACGACGGTTGCAAGCGCTTTCACATTAGATATCGCAGTTCCCCACTTTTAATGGTGAAAAACACTGCATCTCACTAATTGACATTGTTTAATGCGGTTTTACGACGGTTCATATCTTAACCTAACCTAACATTCGCACTTGTATCTAAAAACGCTCTATTACACTGTTTTGTTCACAATTACGATATTTGCATAACATCACAGTTTTTCACCAACTTATTGCAGTACAGAACGCTGTCTCTCGCTAAATGACATTGTTCTTTAAGGTTTCACGATGCTTGCATGCGCTTTAACGAGAATATCACAATATAGCAGTTTCGCACTTGTAACGGTAGAACACGCAGTATTTGGCTTGTTCATGCCGTTTTGTGTGCTTTCACAACATTTCACCTATGGCACTTTAATACTCGCTATAAAACAACACTATCTCGTTAGATGACGTCGTTTTTGGTAGTTTCACGACGCTACCTAGCTTAAACTAACCTAACCTAACCTAACCTTCGCACTTCTATCGTTAGAAAACGTTTTACTCGCAACTTTACAATGTTTTTTACAAGATTACGACGGTTTCATGCGCTTTCACATTAGATATCGTAGTTCCCGACTTGTAATGTTGGAAAACGCTACATCTCACTAAGTGACATTGTTTAATGCGGTTTTACGACGGTTGATATATCAACCTAACCTAACATTCGCACTTGTATCTAAAGACGCTCAATTACACTGTTTCGTTCACAATTACGATATTTGCTTGACCTCACAGTTTCTCACCAACTTAATACAGTACAGAACGCTGTATCTCGCTAAATGACATCGTTCTTTAAGGTTTCACGATACTTGCATGCGCTTTACCGAGAATATCACAATATAGCAGTTTCGCACTTGTAACGGTAGAACACGCAGTATTTGGCTTGTTCATGCCGTTTTGTGTGCTTTCACAACATTTCACCTATCGCAGTCTAATACTCGCAATAAAACAACACTATCTCGTTAGATGACGTCGTTTTTGGTGGTTTCACGACGCTACGTAGCTTAAACTAACATAACTCAACCTAACATAACCTTCGCACTTCTATCGTTAGAAAACGTTTTACTCGCTACTTTACATTGCTTTCTACAACATTACGACGGTTTCAAGCGCTTTCACATTAGATATCGCAGTTCCCAACTTGTAAAGGTGAAAAACACTGCATCTCACTAAGTGACTTTGTTTAATGTGGTTTTACGACTGTTCATACCTTAACCTAACGTAACCTAACCTAACCTAACCCAACCTAACCTAACATAACCTAACCTAACCTAACCTAACCTAACCTAACCAAACCTAACCTAACGTAACCTAACCTAACCTAACCTAACCTAACCTAACGACGTTTGCAAGCGCTTTCACATTAGATATCGCAGTTCCCGACTTGTAATGGTGAAAAACACTGCATCTCACTAAGTGACATTGTTTAATGCGGTTTTACGACGGTTCATATCTTAACCTAACCTAACATTCGTACTTGTATTGAAAAACGCTCTATTACACTGTTTCGTTCACAATTACGATATTTGCTTGACCGCACAGTTTCTCACCAACTTATTACAGTACAGAACGCTGTATCTCGCTAAATGACATTGTTCTTTAAGGTTTCACGATGCTTGCATGCGCTTTAACGAGAATATCACAATATAGCAGTTTCGCACTTGTAACGGTAGAACACGCAGTATTTGGCTTGTTCATGCCGTTTTGTGTGCTTTCACAACATTTCACCTATCGCAGTTTAATACTCGCTATAAAACAACACTATCTCGTTAGATGACGTCGTTTTTGGTAGTTTCACGACGCTACCTAGCTTAAACTAACCTAACCTAACCTAACCTTCGCACTTCTATCGTTAGAAAACGTTTTACTCGCAACTCTACAATGTTTTCTACAAGATTACGACGGTTTCATGCGCTTTCACATTAGATATCGTAGTTCCCGACTTGTAATGTTGAAAAACACTACATCTCACTAAGTGACATTGTTTAATGCGGTTTTACGACGGTTGATATATCAACCTAACCTAACATTCGCACTTGTATCTAAAGACGCTCAATTACACTGTTTCGTTCACAATTACGATATTTGCTTGACCTCACAGTTTCTCACCAACTTATTACAGTACAGAACGCTGTATCTCGCTAAATGACATCGTTCTTTAAGGTTTCAAGATACTTGCATGCGCTTCAACGAGAATATCACAACATAGCAGTTTCGCACTTGTAACGGTACAACACGCAGTATTTGGCTTGTTCATGCCGTTTTGTGTGCTTTCACAACATTTCACCTATCGCAGTTTCGTACTCGCAATAAAACAACACTATCTCATTAGATGACGTTGTTTTTGGTAGTTTCACGACGCTACCTAGCTTAAACTAACATAACTCAACCTAACATAACCTTCGCACTTCTATCGTTAGAAAACGTTTTACTCGCTACTTTACATTGCTTTCTACAACATTACGACGGTTTCAAGCGCTTTCCCATTAGATATCACAGTTCCCAACTTGTAAAGGTGAAAAACACTGCATCTCACTAAGTGACATTGTTTAATGCGGTTTTACGACGGTTCATACCTTAACCTAACCTAACCTAACCTAACCTAACCTAACCTTACCTAACCTAACCTAACCCAACCTAACCTAACCTAACCTAACCTAACCCAACCTAACCTAACCCAACCCAACCCAACCTAACCTAACCAAAGCTAACCTAACCTAACCTAACCAAACCTAACCTAACCTAACTTAACCTAACCTAACGTAACCTAACCTAACCTAACCTATTCTAACGTAACCTAACCTAACCTAACGTAACCTAACCTAACCGAACCCAACCTAACCCAACCCAACCCAACCCAACAACACCCAACCCAACCTAACCTAACCTAACCTTACCTAACCTAACCAAATTATCCTTACCTAACCTAACCTAACCTAACGTAACCTAACCTAACCTAACCTAACGTAACCTAACCTAACCTAACCTAACCTAACCCAACCTAACCTAACCTAACCTAACCTAACCTAACCTAACCCAACTCAACCCAACCTAACCTAATCTAACCTAACCTAACCTAACCTAACCTAACCAAACCTAACCTAACCTAACCTAACCTAACCTAACGACGGTTGCAAGCGCTTTCACATTAGATATCGCAGTTCCCCACTTTTAATGGTGAAAAACACTGCATCTCACTAATTGACATTGTTTAATGCGGTTTTACGACGGTTCATATCTTAACCTAACCCAACATTCGCACTTGTATCTAAAAACGCTCTATTACACTGTTTCGTTCACAATTACGATATTTGCATAACCTCACAGTTTTTCACCAACTTATTGCAGTACAGAACGCTGTATCTCGCTAAATGACATTGTTCTTTAAGGTTTCACGATGCTTGCATGCGCTTTAACGAGAATATCACAATATAGCAGTTTCGCACTTGTAACGGTAGAACACGCAGTATTTGGCTTGTTCATGCCGTTTTGTGTGCTTTCACAACATTTCACCTATCGCAGTTTAATACTCGCTATAAAACAACACTATCTCGTTAGATGACGTCGTTTTTGGTAGTTTCACGACGCTACCTAGCTTAAACTAACCTAACCTAACCTAACCTTCGCACTTCTATCGTTAGAAAACGTTTTACTCGCAACTCTACAATGTTTTCTACAAGATTACGACGGTTTCATGCGCTTTCACATTAGATATCGTAGTTCCCGACTTGTAATGTTGAAAAACACTACATCTCACTAAGTGACATTGTTTAATGCGGTTTTACGACGGTTGATATATCAACCTAACCTAACATTCGCACTTGTATCTAAAGACGCTCAATTACACTGTTTTGTTCACAATTACGATATTTGCTTGACCTCACAGTTTCTCACCAACTTATTACAGTACAGAACGCTGTATCTCGCTAAATGACATCGTTCATTTAGGTTTCACGATACTTGCATGCGCTTTACCGAGAATATCACAATATAGCAGTTTCGCACTTGTCACGGTAGAACACGCAGTATTTGGCTTGTTCATGCCGTTTTGTGTGCTTTCACAACATTTCACCTATCGCAGTTTAATACTCGCAATAAAACAACACTATCTCGTTAGATGACGTCGTTTTTGGTGGTTTCACGACGCTACGTACCTTAAACTAACATAACTCAACCTAACATAACCTTCGCACTTCTATCGTTAGAAAACGTTTTACTCGCTACTTTACATTGCTTTCTACAACATTACGACGGTTTCAAGCGCTTTCACATTAGATATCGCAGTTCCCAACTTGTAAAGGTGAAAAACACTGCATCTCACTAAGTGACATTGTTTAATGCGGTTTTACGACGGTTCATACCTTAACCTAACGTAACCTAACCTAACCTAACCCAACCTAACCTAACATAACCTAACCTAACCTAACCTAACCTAACCTAACCTAACCAAACCTAACCTAACGTAACCTAACCTAACCTAACCTAACCTAACGACGTTTGCAAGCGCTTTCACATTAGATATCGCAGTTCCCGACTTGTAATGGTGAAAAACACTGCATCTCACTAAGTGACATTGTTTAATGCGGTTTTACGACGGTTCATATCTTAACCTAACCTAACAATCGTACTTGTATTGAAAAACGCTCTATTACACTGTTTCGTTCACAATTACGATATTTGCATAACCTCACAGTTTTTCACCAACTTATTGCAGTACAGAACGCTGTATCTCGCTAAATGACATCGTTCTTTAAGGTTTCACGATGCTTGCATGCGCTTTAACGAGAATATCACATTATAGCAGTTTCGCACTTGTAACGGTACAACACGCAGTATCTGGCTTGTTCAAGCCGTTTTGTGTACTTTCACAACATTTCACCTATTGCAGTTTCGTACATGCAATAAAACAACACTATCTCGTTAGATGACGTCCTTTTTGGTGGTCTCACGACGCTACCAAGCTTAAACTAACATAACTCAACCTAACATAACCTTCGCACTTCTATCGTTAGAAAACGTTTTACTCGCTACTTTACATTGCTTTCTACAACATTACGACGGTTTCAAGCGCTTTCCCATTAGATATCACAGTTCCCAACTTGTAAAGGTGAAAAACACTGCATCTCACTAAGTGACATTGTTTAATGCGGTTTTACGACGGTTCATTCCTTAACCTAACGTAACCTAACCTAACCTAACCTAACCTTACCTAACCTAACCTAACCTAACCAAACCAACCCAACCCAACCTAACCTAACCTAACCTAACCTAAACTAACCTAACCCAACCTAACCTAACCTAACCTAACCTAACCCAACTTAACCCAACCCAACCCAACCTAACCTAACCAAAGCTAACCTAACCTAACCTAACCTAACCAAACCTAACCTAACCTAACTTAACCTAACCTAACGTAACCTAACCTAACCTAACCTATTCTAACGTAACCTAACCTAACCTGACCTAACCTAACCTAACGTAACCTAACCTAACATAACCTAACGTAACCTAACCTAACCTAACGTAACCTAACCTAACCGAACCCAACCTAACCCAACCCAACCCAACCCAACAACACCCAACCCAACCTAACCTAACCTAACCTTACCTAACCTAACCAAATTATCCTTACCTAACCTAACCTAACCTAACGTAACCTAACCTAACGTAACCTAACCTAACCTAACCTAACCCAACCTAACCTAACCTAACCTAACCTAACCCAACTCAACCCAACCTAACCTAATCTAACCTAACCTAACCTAACCTAACCTAACCTAACCAAACCTAACCTAACCTAACCTAACCTAACGACGGTTGCAAGCGCTTTCACATTAGATATCGCAGTTCCCCACTTTTAATGGTGAAAAACACTGCATCTCACTAATTGACATTGTTTAATGCGGTTTTACGACGGTTCATATCTTAACCTAACCTAACATTCGCACTTGTATCTAAAAACGCTCTATTACACTGTTTTGTTCACAATTACGATATTTGCATAACATCACAGTTTTTCACCAACTTATTGCAGTACAGAACGCTGTATCTCGCTAAATGACCTTGTTCTTTAAGGTTTCACGATGCTTGCATGCGCTTTAACGAGAATATCACAATATAGCAGTTTCGCACTTGTAACGGTAGAACACGCAGTATTTGGCTTGTTCATGCCGTTTTGTGTGCTTTCACAACATTTCACCTATCGCAGTTTAATACTCGCTATAAAACAACACTATCTCGTTAGATGACGTCGTTTTTGGTAGTTTCACGACGCTACCTAGCTTAAACTAACCTAACCTAAGCTAACCTTCGCACTTCTATCGTTAGAAAACGTTTTACTCGCAACTTTACAATGTTTTCTACAAGATTACGACGGTTTCATGCGCTTTCACATTAGATATCGTAGTTCCCGACTTGTAATGTTGAAAAACACTACATCTCACTAAGTGACATTGTTTAATGCGGTTTTACGACGGTTGATATATCAACCTAACCTAACATTCGCACTTGTATCTAAAAACGCTCTATTACACTGTTTCGTTCACAATTACGATATTTGCATAACCTCACAGTTTTTCACCAACTTATTGCAGTACAGAACGCTGTATCTCGCTAAATGACATTGTTCTTTAAGGTTTCACGATGCTTGCATGCGCTTTAACGAGAATATCACAATATAGCAGTTTCGCACTTGTAACGGTAGAACACGCAGTATTTGGCTTGTTCATGCCGTTTTGTGTGCTTTCACAACATTTCACCTATCGCAGTTTAATACTCGCTATAAAACAACACTATCTCGTTAGATGACGTCGTTTTTGGTAGTTTCACGACGCTACCTAGCTTAAACTAACCTAACCTAACCTAACCTTCGCACTTCTATCGTTAGAAAACGTTTTACTCGCAACTCTACAATGTTTTCTACAAGATTACGACGGTTTCATGCGCTTTCACATTAGATATCGTAGTTCCCGACTTGTAATGTTGAAAAACACTACATCTCACTAAGTGACATTGTTTAATGCGGTTTTACGACGGTTGATATATCAACCTAACCTAACATTCGCACTTGTATCTAAAGACGCTCAATTACACTGTTTTGTTCACAATTACGATATTTGCTTGACCTCACAGTTTCTCACCAACTTATTACAGTACAGAACGCTGTATCTCGCTAAATGACATCGTTCATTTAGGTTTCACGATACTTGCATGCGCTTTACCGAGAATATCACAATATAGCAGTTTCGCACTTGTCACGGTAGAACACGCAGTATTTGGCTTGTTCATGCCGTTTTGTGTGCTTTCACAACATTTCACCTATCGCAGTTTAATACTCGCAATAAAACAACACTATCTCGTTAGATGACGTCGTTTTTGGTGGTTTCACGACGCTACGTACCTTAAACTAACATAACTCAACCTAACATAACCTTCGCACTTCTATCGTTAGAAAACGTTTTACTCGCTACTTTACATTGCTTTCTACAACATTACGACGGTTTCAAGCGCTTTCACATTAGATATCGCAGTTCCCAACTTGTAAAGGTGAAAAACACTGCATCTCACTAAGTGACATTGTTTAATGCGGTTTTACGACGGTTCATACCTTAACCTAACGTAACCTAACCTAACCTAACCCAACCTAACCTAACATAACCTAACCTAACCTAACCTAACCTAACCAAACCTAACCTAACGTAACCTAACCTAACCTAACCTAACCTAACCTAACGACGTTTGCAAGCGCTTTCACATTAGATATCGCAGTTCCCGACTTGTAATGGTGAAAAACACTGCATCTCACTAAGTGACATTGTTTAATGCGGTTTTACGACGGTTCATATCTTAACCTAACCTAACAATCGTACTTGTATTGAAAAACGCTCTATTACACTGTTTCGTTCACAATTACGATATTTGCATAACCTCACAGTTTTTCACCAACTTATTGCAGTACAGAACGCTGTATCTCGCTAAATGACATCGTTCTTTAAGGTTTCACGATGCTTGCATGCGCTTTAACGAGAATATCACATTATAGCAGTTTCGCACTTGTAACGGTACAACACGCAGTATCTGGCTTGTTCAAGCCGTTTTGTGTACTTTCACAACATTTCACCTATTGCAGTTTCGTACATGCAATAAAACAACACTATCTCGTTAGATGACGTCCTTTTTGGTGGTCTCACGACGCTACCAAGCTTAAACTAACATAACTCAACCTAACATAACCTTCGCACTTCTATCGTTAGAAAACGTTTTACTCGCTACTTTACATTGCTTTCTACAACATTACGACGGTTTCAAGCGCTTTCCCATTAGATATCACAGTTCCCAACTTGTAAAGGTGAAAAACACTGCATCTCACTAAGTGACATTGTTTAATGCGGTTTTACGACGGTTCATTCCTTAACCTAACGTAACCTAACCTAACCTAACCTAACCTTACCTAACCTAACCTAACCTAACCTAACCAACCCAACCCAACCTAACCTAACCTAACCTAACCTAAACTAACCTAACCCAACCTAACCTAACCTAACCTAACCTAACCCAACTTAACCCAACCCAACCCAACCTAACCTAACCAAAGCTAACCTAACCTAACCTAACCAAACCTAACCTAACCTAACTTAACCTAACCTAACGTAACCTAACCTAACCTAACCTATTCTAACGTAACCTAACCTAACCTGACCTAACCTAACCTAACGTAACCTAACCTAACATAACCTAACGTAACCTAACCTAACCTAACGTAACCTAACCTAACCGAACCCAACCTAACCCAACCCAACCCAACCCAACAACACCCAACCCAACCTAACCTAACCTAACCTTACCTAACCTAACCAAATTATCCTTACCTAACCTAACCTAACCTAACGTAACCTAACCTAACCTAACCTAACGTAACCTAACCTAACCTAACCTAACCCAACCTAACCTAACCTAACCTAACCTAACCCAACTCAACCCAACCTAACCTAATCTAACCTAACCTAACCTAACCTAACCTAACCTAACCAAACCTAACCTAACCTAACCTAACCTAACGACGGTTGCAAGCGCTTTCACATTAGATATCGCAGTTCCCCACTTTTAATGGTGAAAAACACTGCATCTCACTAATTGACATTGTTTAATGCGGTTTTACGACGGTTCATATCTTAACCTAACCTAACATTCGCACTTGTATCTAAAAACGCTCTATTACACTGTTTTGTTCACAATTACGATATTTGCATAACATCACAGTTTTTCACCAACTTATTGCAGTACAGAACGCTGTATCTCGCTAAATGACCTTGTTCTTTAAGGTTTCACGATGCTTGCATGCGCTTTAACGAGAATATCACAATATAGCAGTTTCGCACTTGTAACGGTAGAACACGCAGTATTTGGCTTGTTCATGCCGTTTTGTGTGCTTTCACAACATTTCACCTATCGCAGTTTAATACTCGCTATAAAACAACACTATCTCGTTAGATGACGTCGTTTTTGGTAGTTTCACGACGCTACCTAGCTTAAACTAACCTAACCTAAGCTAACCTTCGCACTTCTATCGTTAGAAAACGTTTTACTCGCAACTTTACAATGTTTTCTACAAGATTACGACGGTTTCATGCGCTTTCACATTAGATATCGTAGTTCCCGACTTGTAATGTTGAAAAACACTACATCTCACTAAGTGACATTGTTTAATGCGGTTTTACGACGGTTGATATATCAACCTAACCTAACATTCGCACTTGTATCTAAAGACGCTCAATTACACTGTTTTGTTCACAATTACGATATTTGCTTGACCTCACAGTTTCTCACCAACTTATTACAGTACAGAACGCTGTATCTCGCTAAATGACATCGTTCATTTAGGTTTCACGATACTTGCATGCGCTTTACCGAGAATATCAAAATATAGCAGTTTCGCACTTGTCACGGTAGAACACGCAGTATTTGGCTTGTTCATGCCGTTTTGTGTGCTTTCACAACATTTCACCTATCGCAGTTTAATACTCGCAATAAAACAACACTATCTCGTTAGATGACGTCGTTTTTGGTGGTTTCACGACGCTACGTAGCTTAAACTAACATAACTCAACCTAACATAACCTTCGCACTTCTATCGTTAGAAAACGTTTTACTCGCTACTTTACATTGCTTTCTACAACATTACGACGGTTTCAAGCGCTTTCACATTAGATATCGCAGTTCCCAACTTGTAAAGGTGAAAAACACTGCATCTCACTAAGTGACATTGTTTAATGCGGTTTTACGACGGTTCATACCTTAACCTAACGTAACCTAACCTAACCTAACCCAACCTAACCTAACATAACCTAACCTAACCTAACCTAACCTAACCAAACCTAACCTAACGTAACCTAACCTAACCTAACCTAACGACGTTTGCAAGCGCTTTCACATTAGATATCGCAGTTCCCGACTTGTAATGGTGAAAAACACTGCATCTCACTAAGTGACATTGTTTAATGCGGTTTTACGACGGTTCATATCTTAACCTAACCTAACATTCGTACTTGTATTGAAAAACGCTCTATTACACTGTTTCGTTCACAATTACGATATTTGCATAACCTCACAGTTTTTCACCAACTTATTGCAGTACAGAACGCTGTATCTCGCTAAATGACATCGTTCTTTAAGGTTTCACGATGCTTGCATGCGGTTTAACGAGAATATCACATTATAGCAGTTTCGCACTTGTAACGGTACAACACGCAGTATCTGGCTTGTTCAAGCCGTTTTGTGTACTTTCACAACATTTCACCTATTGCAGTTTCGTACATGCAATAAAACAACACTATCTCGTTAGATGACGTCCTTTTTGGTGGTCTCACGACGCTACATAGCTTAAACTAACATAACTCAAGCTAACCTTCGCACTTCTATCGTTAGAAAACGTTTTACTCGCAACTTTACAATGTTTTCTACAAGATTTTGACGGTTTCATGCGCTTTCACATTAGATATCGTAGTTCCCGACTTGTAATGTTGAAAAACACTACATCTCACTAAGTGACATTGTTTAATGCGGTTTTACGACGGTTGATATCTCAACCTAACCTAACATTCGCACTTGTATCTAAATACGCTCAATTACACTGTTTCGTTCACAATTACGATATTTGCTTGACCTCACAGTTTCTCACAAACTTATTAAAGTACAGAGCGCTGTATCTCGCTAAATGACATCGTTCTTTAAGGTTTCACGATACTTGCATGCGCTTTAACGAGAATATCACAATAAAGCAGTTTCGCACGTGTAACGGCACAAGACGCAGTATCTGGCTAGTTCATGCCATTTTGTGTGCTTTCCCAATATTTCACCTATCGCAGTTTCGTACTCGCAATAAAACAACACTATCTCGTTAGATGACATCGTTTTTGGTGGCTTCGCGACGCTACCTAGCTCAAACTAACCGAACCTTCGCACTTCTATCGTTAGAAAACGTTTTATTCGCTACTTTACAATGTTTTCTACAAGATTACGACGGTTTCATGCGCTTTCACATTAGATATCGCAGTTCCCGACTTGTAATGGTGAAAAACACAGCATCTCACTAAGTGACATTGTTTAATGCGGTTTTAGCGCGGTTCATATCTTAACCTAACCTAACCTTACCTAACCCAACCTAACCTAACCTAACCTAACCAAACCTTACCTAACATCCCTAACCTAACCTAACCTAACCTAACCTAACCAAACCTAACCTAACCTAACCTAACGTAACCTAACCTAACCTAACCTAACCTAACGACGTTTGCAAGCGCTTGCACATTAGATATCGCAGTTCCCGACTTGTAATGGTGAAAAACACTGCATCTCACTAAGTGACATTGTTTAATGCGGTTTTACGACGGTTCATATCTTAACCTAACCTAACATTCGCACTTGCATTAAAAAACGCTCTATTACACTGTTTCGTTCACAATTAGGATATTTGCAGAACCTCACAGTTTTTCACCTACTTATTGCGGTACAGAACGCTGTATCTCGCTAAATGACATCGTTCTTTAAGGTTTCACGATGCTTGCATGCGCTTTAACGAGAATATCACAACATAGCAGTTTCGAACTTGTAACGGTACAACACGCAGTATTTGGCTTGTTCATGCCGTTTTGTGTGCTTTCACAACATTTCACCTATCGCAGTTTCGTACTCGCAATAAAACAACACTATCTCGTTAGATGACGTTGTTTTTGGTAGTTTCACGACGCTACCTAGCTTAAACTAACATAACTCAACCTAACATAACCTTCGCACTTCTATCGTTAGAAAACGTTTTACTCGCTACTTTACATTGCTTTCTACAACATTACGACGGTTTCAAGCGCTTTCACATTAGATATCACGGTTCCCAACTTGTAAAGGTGAAAAACACTGCATCTCACTAAGTGACATTGTTTAATGCGGTTTTGCGACGGTTCATACCTTGACCTAACGTAACCTAACCTAACCTAACCTTACCAAACCTAACCTAACCTAACCTAACCCAACCCAACCCAACCTAACCTAACCTAACCTAACCTAAACTAACCTAACCAAACCTAACCAAACCTAACCTAACCTAACTTAACCTAACCTAACGTAACCTAACCTAACCTAACCTATTCTAACGTAACCTAACTTTACCTGACCTAACCTAACCTAACGTAACCTAACCTAACCTAACATAACCTAACGTAACCTAACCTAACCTAACCTAACCTAACGTAACCTAACCTAACCTAACCCAACCTAACCCAACCCAACCCAACAACACCCAACCCAACAACACCCAACCCAACCTAACCTAACCTAACCTTACCTAACCTAACCAAATTATCCTTACCTAACCTAACCTAACGTAACCTAACCTAACCTAACCTAACGTAACCTAACCTAACCTAACGTAACCTAACCTAACCTAACCTAACCTAACCCAACCTAACCTAACCTAACCTAACCCAACTCAACCCAACCTAACCTAATCTAACCTAACCTAACCTAACCTAACCTAACCAAACCTAACCTAACCTAACCTAACCTAACGACGTTTGCAAGCGCTTTCACATTAGATATCGCAGTTCCCGACTTGTAATGGTGAAAAACACTGCATCTCACTAAGTGACATTGTTTAATGCGGTTTTACGACGGTTCATATCTTAACCTAACCTAACATTCGTACTTGTATTGAAAAACGCTCTATTACACTGTTTCGTTCACAATTACGATATTTGCATAACCTCACAGTTTTTCACCAACTTATTGCAGTACAGAACGCTGTATCTCGCTAAATGACATCGTTCTTTAAGGTTTCACGATGCTTGCATGCGGTTTAACGAGAATATCACATTATAGCAGTTTCGCACTTGTAACGGTACAACACGCAGTATCTGGCTTGTTCAAGCCGTTTTGTGTACTTTCACAACATTTCACCTATTGCAGTTTCGTACATGCAATAAAACAACACTATCTCGTTAGATGACGTCCTTTTTGGTGGTCTCACGACGCTACATAGCTTAAACTAACATAACTCAAGCTAACCTTCGCACTTCTATCGTTAGAAAACGTTTTACTCGCAACTTTACAATGTTTTCTACAAGATTTTGACGGTTTCATGCGCTTTCACATTAGATATCGTAGTTCCCGACTTGTAATGTTGAAAAACACTACATCTCACTAAGTGACATTGTTTAATGCGGTTTTACGACGGTTGATATCTCAACCTAACCTAACATTCGCACTTGTATCTAAATACGCTCAATTACACTGTTTCGTTCACAATTACGATATTTGCTTGACCTCACAGTTTCTCACAAACTTATTAAAGTACAGAGCGCTGTATCTCGCTAAATGACATCGTTCTTTAAGGTTTCACGATACTTGCATGCGCTTTAACGAGAATATCACAATAAAGCAGTTTCGCACGTGTAACGGCACAAGACGCAGTATCTGGCTAGTTCATGCCATTTTGTGTGCTTTCCCAATATTTCACCTATCGCAGTTTCGTACTCGCAATAAAACAACACTATCTCGTTAGATGACATCGTTTTTGGTGGCTTCGCGACGCTACCTAGCTCAAACTAACCGAACCTTCGCACTTCTATCGTTAGAAAACGTTTTATTCGCTACTTTACAATGTTTTCTACAAGATTACGACGGTTTCATGCGCTTTCACATTAGATATCGCAGTTCCCGACTTGTAATGGTGAAAAACACAGCATCTCACTAAGTGACATTGTTTAATGCGGTTTTAGCGCGGTTCATATCTTAACCTAACCTAACCTTACCTAACCCAACCTAACCTAACCTAACCTAACCAAACCTTACCTAACATCCCTAACCTAACCTAACCTAACCTAACCTAACCAAACCTAACCTAACCTAACCTAACGTAACCTAACCTAACCTAACCTAACCTAACGACGTTTGCAAGCGCTTGCACATTAGATATCGCAGTTCCCGACTTGTAATGGTGAAAAACACTGCATCTCACTAAGTGACATTGTTTAATGCGGTTTTACGACGGTTCATATCTTAACCTAACCTAACATTCGCACTTGCATTAAAAAACGCTCTATTACACTGTTTCGTTCACAATTAGGATATTTGCAGAACCTCACAGTTTTTCACCTACTTATTGCGGTACAGAACGCTGTATCTCGCTAAATGACATCGTTCTTTAAGGTTTCACGATGCTTGCATGCGCTTTAACGAGAATATCACAACATAGCAGTTTCGAACTTGTAACGGTACAACACGCAGTATTTGGCTTGTTCATGCCGTTTTGTGTGCTTTCACAACATTTCACCTATCGCAGTTTCGTACTCGCAATAAAACAACACTATCTCGTTAGATGACGTTGTTTTTGGTAGTTTCACGACGCTACCTAGCTTAAACTAACATAACTCAACCTAACATAACCTTCGCACTTCTATCGTTAGAAAACGTTTTACTCGCTACTTTACATTGCTTTCTACAACATTACGACGGTTTCAAGCGCTTTCACATTAGATATCACGGTTCCCAACTTGTAAAGGTGAAAAACACTGCATCTCACTAAGTGACATTGTTTAATGCGGTTTTGCGACGGTTCATACCTTGACCTAACGTAACCTAACCTAACCTAACCTTACCAAACCTAACCTAACCTAACCTAACCCAACCCAACCCAACCTAACCTAACCTAACCTAACCTAAACTAACCTAACCAAACCTAACCAAACCTAACCTAACCTAACTTAACCTAACCTAACGTAACCTAACCTAACCTAACCTATTCTAACGTAACCTAACTTTACCTGACCTAACCTAACCTAACGTAACCTAACCTAACCTAACATAACCTAACGTAACCTAACCTAACCTAACCTAACCTAACGTAACCTAACCTAACCTAACCCAACCTAACCCAACCCAACCCAACAACACCCAACCCAACAACACCCAACCCAACCTAACCTAACCTAACCTTACCTAACCTAACCAAATTATCCTTACCTAACCTAACCTAACGTAACCTAACCTAACCTAACCTAACGTAACCTAACCTAACCTAACGTAACCTAACCTAACCTAACCTAACCTAACCCAACCTAACCTAACCTAACCTAACCCAACTCAACCCAACCTAACCTAATCTAACCTAACCTAACCTAACCTAACCTAACCAAACCTAACCTAACCTAACCTAACCTAACGACGTTTGCAAGCGCTTTCACATTAGATATCGCAGTTCCCGACTTGTAATGGTGAAAAACACTGCATCTCACTAAGTGACATTGTTTAATGCGGTTTTACGACGGTTCATATCTTAACCTAACCTAACATTCGTACTTGTATTGAAAAACGCTCTATTACACTGTTTCGTTCACAATTACGATATTTGCATAACCTCACAGTTTTTCACCAACTTATTGCAGTACAGAACGCTGTATCTCGCTAAATGACATCGTTCTTTAAGGTTTCACGATGCTTGCATGCGGTTTAACGAGAATATCACATTATAGCAGTTTCGCACTTGTAACGGTACAACACGCAGTATCTGGCTTGTTCAAGCCGTTTTGTGTACTTTCACAACATTTCACCTATTGCAGTTTCGTACATGCAATAAAACAACACTATCTCGTTAGATGACGTCCTTTTTGGTGGTCTCACGACGCTACATAGCTTAAACTAACATAACTCAAGCTAACCTTCGCACTTCTATCGTTAGAAAACGTTTTACTCGCAACTTTACAATGTTTTCTACAAGATTTTGACGGTTTCATGCGCTTTCACATTAGATATCGTAGTTCCCGACTTGTAATGTTGAAAAACACTACATCTCACTAAGTGACATTGTTTAATGCGGTTTTACGACGGTTGATATCTCAACCTAACCTAACATTCGCACTTGTATCTAAATACGCTCAATTACACTGTTTCGTTCACAATTACGATATTTGCTTGACCTCACAGTTTCTCACAAACTTATTAAAGTACAGAGCGCTGTATCTCGCTAAATGACATCGTTCTTTAAGGTTTCACGATACTTGCATGCGCTTTAACGAGAATATCACAATAAAGCAGTTTCGCACGTGTAACGGCACAAGACGCAGTATCTGGCTAGTTCATGCCATTTTGTGTGCTTTCCCAATATTTCACCTATCGCAGTTTCGTACTCGCAATAAAACAACACTATCTCGTTAGATGACATCGTTTTTGGTGGCTTCGCGACGCTACCTAGCTCAAACTAACCGAACCTTCGCACTTCTATCGTTAGAAAACGTTTTATTCGCTACTTTACAATGTTTTCTACAAGATTACGACGGTTTCATGCGCTTTCACATTAGATATCGCAGTTCCCGACTTGTAATGGTGAAAAACACAGCATCTCACTAAGTGACATTGTTTAATGCGGTTTTAGCGCGGTTCATATCTTAACCTAACCTAACCTTACCTAACCCAACCTAACCTAACCTAACCTAACCAAACCTTACCTAACATCCCTAACCTAACCTAACCTAACCTAACCTAACCAAACCTAACCTAACCTAACCTAACGTAACCTAACCTAACCTAACCTAACCTAACGACGTTTGCAAGCGCTTGCACATTAGATATCGCAGTTCCCGACTTGTAATGGTGAAAAACACTGCATCTCACTAAGTGACATTGTTTAATGCGGTTTTACGACGGTTCATATCTTAACCTAACCTAACATTCGCACTTGCATTAAAAAACGCTCTATTACACTGTTTCGTTCACAATTAGGATATTTGCAGAACCTCACAGTTTTTCACCTACTTATTGCGGTACAGAACGCTGTATCTCGCTAAATGACATCGTTCTTTAAGGTTTCACGATGCTTGCATGCGCTTTAACGAGAATATCACAACATAGCAGTTTCGAACTTGTAACGGTACAACACGCAGTATTTGGCTTGTTCATGCCGTTTTGTGTGCTTTCACAACATTTCACCTATCGCAGTTTCGTACTCGCAATAAAACAACACTATCTCGTTAGATGACGTTGTTTTTGGTAGTTTCACGACGCTACCTAGCTTAAACTAACATAACTCAACCTAACATAACCTTCGCACTTCTATCGTTAGAAAACGTTTTACTCGCTACTTTACATTGCTTTCTACAACATTACGACGGTTTCAAGCGCTTTCACATTAGATATCACGGTTCCCAACTTGTAAAGGTGAAAAACACTGCATCTCACTAAGTGACATTGTTTAATGCGGTTTTGCGACGGTTCATACCTTGACCTAACGTAACCTAACCTAACCTAACCTTACCAAACCTAACCTAACCTAACCTAACCCAACCCAACCCAACCTAACCAAACCTAACCTAACCTAACTTAACCTAACCTAACGTAACCTAACCTAACCTAACCTATTCTAACGTAACCTAACTTTACCTGACCTAACCTAACCTAACGTAACCTAACCTAACCTAACATAACCTAACGTAACCTAACCTAACCTAACCTAACCTAACGTAACCTAACCTAACCTAACCCAACCTAACCCAACCCAACCCAACAACACCCAACCCAACAACACCCAACCCAACCTAACCTAACCTAACCTTACCTAACCTAACCAAATTATCCTTACCTAACCTAACCTAACGTAACCTAACCTAACCTAACCTAACGTAACCTAACCTAACCTAACGTAACCTAACCTAACCTAACCTAACCTAACCCAACCTAACCTAACCTAACCTAACCCAACTCAACCCAACCTAACCTAATCTAACCTAACCTAACCTAACCTAACCTAACCAAACCTAACCTAACCTAACCTAACCTAACGACGGTTGCAAGCGCTTTCACATTAGATATCGCAGTTCCCCACTTTTAATGGTGAAAAACACTGCATCTCACTAATTGACATTGTTTAATGCGGTTTTACGACGGTTCATATCTTAACCTAACCTAACATTCGCACTTGTATCTAAAAACGCTCTATTACACTGTTTTGTTCACAATTACGATATTTGCATAACATCACAGTTTTTCACCAACTTATTGCAGTACAGAACGCTGTATCTCGCTAAATGACATTGTTCTTTAAGGTTTCACGATGCTTGCATGCGCTTTAACGAGAATATCACAATATAGCAGTTTCGCACTTGTAACGGTAGAACACGCAGTATTTGGCTTGTTCATGCCGTTTTGTGTGCTTTCACAACATTTCACCTATCGCAGTTTAATACTCGCTATAAAACAACACTATCTCGTTAGATGACGTCGTTTTTGGTAGTTTCACGACGCTACCTAGCTTAAACTAACCTAACCTAAGCTAACCTTCGCACTTCTATCGTTAGAAAACGTCTTACTCGCAACTTTACAATGTTTTCTACAAGATTACGACGGTTTCATGCGCTTTCACATTAGATATCGTAGTTCCCGACTTGTAATGTTGAAAAACACTACATCTCACTAAGTGACATTGTTTAATGCGGTTTTACGACGGTTGATATATCAACCTAACCTAACATTCGCACTTGTATCTAAAGACGCTCAATTACACTGTTTTGTTCACAATTACGATATTTGCTTGACCTCACAGTTTCTCACCAACTTATTACAGTACAGAACGCTGTATCTCGCTAAATGACATCGTTCATTTAGGTTTCACGATACTTGCATGCGCTTTACCGAGAATATCACAATATAGCAGTTTCGCACTTGTCACGGTAGAACACGCAGTATTTGGCTTGTTCATGCCGTTTTGTGTGCTTTCACAACATTTCACCTATCGCAGTTTAATACTCGCAATAAAACAACACTATCTCGTTAGATGACGTCGTTTTTGGTGGTTTCACGACGCTACGTAGCTTAAACTAACATAACTCAACCTAACATAACCTTCGCACTTCTATCGTTAGAAAACGTTTTACTCGCTACTTTACATTGCTTTCTACAACATTACGACGGTTTCAAGCGCTTTCACATTAGATATCGCAGTTCCCAACTTGTAAAGGTGAAAAACACTGCATCTCACTAAGTGACATTGTTTAATGCGGTTTTACGACGGTTCATACCTTAACCTAACGTAACCTAACCTAACCTAACCCAACCTAACCTAACATAACCTAACCTAACCTAACCTAACCTAACCAAACCTAACCTAACGTAACCTAACCTAACCTAACCTAACGACGTTTGCAAGCGCTTTCACATTAGATATCGCAGTTCCCGACTTGTAATGGTGAAAAACACTGCATCTCACTAAGTGACATTGTTTAATGCGGTTTTACGACGGTTCATATCTTAACCTAACCTAACATTCGTACTTGTATTGAAAAACGCTCTATTACACTGTTTCGTTCACAATTACGATATTTGCATAACCTCACAGTTTTTCACCAACTTATTGCAGTACAGAACGCTGTATCTCGCTAAATGGCATCGTTCTTTAAGGTTTCACGATGCTTGCATGCGCTTTAACGAGAATATCACATTATAGCAGTTTCGCACTTGTAACGGTACAACACGCAGTATCTGGCTTGTTCAAGCCGTTTTGTGTACTTTCACAACATTTCACCTATTGCAGTTTCGTACATGCAATAAAACAACACTATCTCGTTAGATGACGTCCTTTTTGGTGGTCTCACGACGCTACATAGCTTAAACTAACATAACTCAAGCTAACCTTCGCACTTCTATCGTTAGAAAACGTTTTACTCGCAACTTTACAATGTTTTCTACAAGATTTTGACGGTTTCATGCGCTTTCACATTAGATATCGTAGTTCCCGACTTGTAATGTTGAAAAACACTACATCTCACTAAGTGACATTGTTTAATGCGGTTTTACGACGGTTGATATCTCAACCTAACCTAACATTCGCACTTGTATCTAAATACGCTCAATTACACTGTTTCGTTCACAATTACGATATTTGCTTGACCTCACAGTTTCTCACAAACTTATTAAAGTACAGAGCGCTGTATCTCGCTAAATGACATCGTTCTTTAAGGTTTCACGATACTTGCATGCGCTTTAACGAGAATATCACAATAAAGCAGTTTCGCACTTGTAACGGCACAAGACGCAGTATCTGGCTAGTTCATGCCATTTTGTGTGCTTTCCCAATATTTCACCTATCGCAGTTTCGTACTCGCAATAAAACAACACTATCTCGTTAGATGACATCGTTTTTGGTGGCTTCGCGACGCTACCTAGCTCAAACTAACCGAACCTTCGCACTTCTATCGTTAGAAAACGTTTTATTCGCTACTTTACAATGTTTTCTACAAGATTACGACGGTTTCATGCGCTTTCACATTAGATATCGCAGTTCCCGACTTGTAATGGTGAAAAACACAGCATCTCACTAAGTGACATTGTTTAATGCGGTTTTAGCGCGGTTCATATCTTAACCTAACCTAACCTTACCTAACCCAACCTAACCTAACCTAACCTAACCAAACCTTACCTAACATCCCTAACCTAACCTAACCTAACCTAACCAAACCTAACCTAACCTAACCTAACGTAACCTAACCTAACCTAACCTAACGACGTTTGCAAGCGCTTGCACATTAGATATCGCAGTTCCCGACTTGTAATGGTGAAAAACACTGCATCTCACTAAGTGACATTGTTTAATGCGGTTTTACGACGGTTCATATCTTAACCTAACCTAACATTCGCACTTGCATTAAAAAACGCTCTATTACACTGTTTCGTTCACAATTAGGATATTTGCAAAACCTCACAGTTTTTCACCTACTTATTGCAGTACAGAACGCTGTATCTCGCTAAATGACATCGTTCTTTAAGGTTTCACGATGCTTGCATGCGCTTTAACGAGAATATCACAACATAGCAGTTTCGAACTTGTAACGGTACAACACGCAGTATTTGGCTTGTTCATGCCGTTTTGTGTGCTTTCACAACATTTCACCTATCGCAGTTTCGTACTCGCAATAAAACAACACTATCTCGTTAGATGACGTTGTTTTTGGTAGTTTCACGACGCTACCTAGCTTAAACTAACATAACTCAACCTAACATAACCTTCGCACTTCTATCGTTAGAAAACGTTTTACTCGCTACTTTACATTGCTTTCTACAACATTACGACGGTTTCAAGCGCTTTCACATTAGATATCACAGTTCCCAACTTGTAAAGGTGAAAAACACTGCATCTCACTAAGTGACATTGTTTAATGCGGTTTTACGACGGTTCATACCTTAACCTAACGTAACCTAACCTAACCTAACCTTACCAAACCTAACCTAACCTAACCTAACCCAACCCAACCCAACCTAACCTAACCTAACCTAACCTAAACTAACCTAACCAAACCTAACCAAACCTAACCTAACCTAACTTAACCTAACCTAACGTAACCTAACCTAACCTAACCTATTCTAACGTAACCTAACTTTACCTGACCTAACCTAACCTAACGTAACCTAACCTAACCTAACATAACCTAACGTAACCTAACCTAACCTAACCTAACCTAACGTAACCTAACCTAACCTAACCCAACCTAACCCAACCCAACCCAACAACACCCAACCCAACAACACCCAACCCAACCTAACCTAACCTAACCTTACCTAACCTAACCAAATTATCCTTACCTAACCTAACCTAACCTAACGTAACCTAACCTAACCTAACCTAACGTAACCTAACCTAACCTAACGTAACCTAACCTAACCTAACCTAACCTAACCGAACCTAACCTAACCTAACCTAACCTAACCCAACTCAACCCAACCTAACCTAATCTAACCTAACCTAACCTAACCTAACCTAACAAAACCTAACGTAACCTAACCTAACCTAACCTAACCAAACCTAACCTAACGTAACCTAACGTAACCTAACCTAACCTAACCTAACCTAACCTAACGACGTTTGCAAGCGCTTTCACATTAGATATCGCAGTTCCCGACTTGTAATGGTGAAAAACACTGCATCTCACTAAGTGACATTGTTTAATGCGGTTTTACGACGGTTCATATCTTAACCTAACCTAACATTCGTACTTGTATTGAAAAACGCTCTATTACACTGTTTCGTTCACAATTACGATATTTGCATAACCTCAACGTTGTGCACCAACTTATTGCAGTACAGAACGCTGTATCTCGCTAAATGACATTGTTCTTTAAGGTTTCACGATGCTTGCATGCGCTTTAACGAGAATATCACAACATAGCAGTTTCGAACTTGTAACGGTACAACACGCAGTATTTGGCTTGTTCATGCCGTTTTGTGTGCTTTCACAACATTTCACCTATCGCAGTTTCGTACTCGCAATAAAACAACACTATCTCGTTAGATGACGTTGTTTTTGGTAGTTTCACGACGCTACCTAGCTTAAACTAACATAACTCAACCTAACATAACCTTCGCACTTCTATCGTTAGAAAACGTTTTACTCGCTACTTTACATTGCTTTCTACAACATTACGACGGTTTCAAGCGCTTTCACATTAGATATCACGGTTCCCAACTTGTAAAGGTGAAAAACACTGCATCTCACTAAGTGACATTGTTTAATGCGGTTTTGCGACGGTTCATACCTTGACCTAACGTAACCTAACCTAACCTAACCTTACCAAACCTAACCTAACCTAACCTAACCCAACCCAACCCAACCTAACCTAACCTAACCTAACCTAAACTAACCTAACCAAACCTAACCAAACCTAACCTAACCTAACTTAACCTAACCTAACGTAACCTAACCTAACCTAACCTATTCTAACGTAACCTAACTTTACCTGACCTAACCTAACCTAACGTAACCTAACCTAACCTAACATAACCTAACGTAACCTAACCTAACCTAACCTAACCTAACGTAACCTAACCTAACCTAACCCAACCTAACCCAACCCAACCCAACAACACCCAACCCAACAACACCCAACCCAACCTAACCTAACCTAACCTTACCTAACCTAACCAAATTATCCTTACCTAACCTAACCTAACGTAACCTAACCTAACCTAACCTAACGTAACCTAACCTAACCTAACGTAACCTAACCTAACCTAACCTAACCTAACCCAACCTAACCTAACCTAACCTAACCCAACTCAACCCAACCTAACCTAATCTAACCTAACCTAACCTAACCTAACCTAACCAAACCTAACCTAACCTAACCTAACCTAACGACGGTTGCAAGCGCTTTCACATTAGATATCGCAGTTCCCCACTTTTAATGGTGAAAAACACTGCATCTCACTAATTGACATTGTTTAATGCGGTTTTACGACGGTTCATATCTTAACCTAACCTAACATTCGCACTTGTATCTAAAAACGCTCTATTACACTGTTTTGTTCACAATTACGATATTTGCATAACATCACAGTTTTTCACCAACTTATTGCAGTACAGAACGCTGTATCTCGCTAAATGACATTGTTCTTTAAGGTTTCACGATGCTTGCATGCGCTTTAACGAGAATATCACAATATAGCAGTTTCGCACTTGTAACGGTAGAACACGCAGTATTTGGCTTGTTCATGCCGTTTTGTGTGCTTTCACAACATTTCACCTATCGCAGTTTAATACTCGCTATAAAACAACACTATCTCGTTAGATGACGTCGTTTTTGGTAGTTTCACGACGCTACCTAGCTTAAACTAACCTAACCTAAGCTAACCTTCGCACTTCTATCGTTAGAAAACGTCTTACTCGCAACTTTACAATGTTTTCTACAAGATTACGACGGTTTCATGCGCTTTCACATTAGATATCGTAGTTCCCGACTTGTAATGTTGAAAAACACTACATCTCACTAAGTGACATTGTTTAATGCGGTTTTACGACGGTTGATATATCAACCTAACCTAACATTCGCACTTGTATCTAAAGACGCTCAATTACACTGTTTTGTTCACAATTACGATATTTGCTTGACCTCACAGTTTCTCACCAACTTATTACAGTACAGAACGCTGTATCTCGCTAAATGACATCGTTCATTTAGGTTTCACGATACTTGCATGCGCTTTACCGAGAATATCACAATATAGCAGTTTCGCACTTGTCACGGTAGAACACGCAGTATTTGGCTTGTTCATGCCGTTTTGTGTGCTTTCACAACATTTCACCTATCGCAGTTTAATACTCGCAATAAAACAACACTATCTCGTTAGATGACGTCGTTTTTGGTGGTTTCACGACGCTACGTAGCTTAAACTAACATAACTCAACCTAACATAACCTTCGCACTTCTATCGTTAGAAAACGTTTTACTCGCTACTTTACATTGCTTTCTACAACATTACGACGGTTTCAAGCGCTTTCACATTAGATATCGCAGTTCCCAACTTGTAAAGGTGAAAAACACTGCATCTCACTAAGTGACATTGTTTAATGCGGTTTTACGACGGTTCATACCTTAACCTAACGTAACCTAACCTAACCTAACCCAACCTAACCTAACATAACCTAACCTAACCTAACCTAACCTAACCAAACCTAACCTAACGTAACCTAACCTAACCTAACCTAACGACGTTTGCAAGCGCTTTCACATTAGATATCGCAGTTCCCGACTTGTAATGGTGAAAAACACTGCATCTCACTAAGTGACATTGTTTAATGCGGTTTTACGACGGTTCATATCTTAACCTAACCTAACATTCGTACTTGTATTGAAAAACGCTCTATTACACTGTTTCGTTCACAATTACGATATTTGCATAACCTCACAGTTTTTCACCAACTTATTGCAGTACAGAACGCTGTATCTCGCTAAATGGCATCGTTCTTTAAGGTTTCACGATGCTTGCATGCGCTTTAACGAGAATATCACATTATAGCAGTTTCGCACTTGTAACGGTACAACACGCAGTATCTGGCTTGTTCAAGCCGTTTTGTGTACTTTCACAACATTTCACCTATTGCAGTTTCGTACATGCAATAAAACAACACTATCTCGTTAGATGACGTCCTTTTTGGTGGTCTCACGACGCTACATAGCTTAAACTAACATAACTCAAGCTAACCTTCGCACTTCTATCGTTAGAAAACGTTTTACTCGCAACTTTACAATGTTTTCTACAAGATTTTGACGGTTTCATGCGCTTTCACATTAGATATCGTAGTTCCCGACTTGTAATGTTGAAAAACACTACATCTCACTAAGTGACATTGTTTAATGCGGTTTTACGACGGTTGATATCTCAACCTAACCTAACATTCGCACTTGTATCTAAATACGCTCAATTACACTGTTTCGTTCACAATTACGATATTTGCTTGACCTCACAGTTTCTCACAAACTTATTAAAGTACAGAGCGCTGTATCTCGCTAAATGACATCGTTCTTTAAGGTTTCACGATACTTGCATGCGCTTTAACGAGAATATCACAATAAAGCAGTTTCGCACTTGTAACGGCACAAGACGCAGTATCTGGCTAGTTCATGCCATTTTGTGTGCTTTCCCAATATTTCACCTATCGCAGTTTCGTACTCGCAATAAAACAACACTATCTCGTTAGATGACATCGTTTTTGGTGGCTTCGCGACGCTACCTAGCTCAAACTAACCGAACCTTCGCACTTCTATCGTTAGAAAACGTTTTATTCGCTACTTTACAATGTTTTCTACAAGATTACGACGGTTTCATGCGCTTTCACATTAGATATCGCAGTTCCCGACTTGTAATGGTGAAAAACACAGCATCTCACTAAGTGACATTGTTTAATGCGGTTTTAGCGCGGTTCATATCTTAACCTAACCTAACCTTACCTAACCCAACCTAACCTAACCTAACCTAACCAAACCTTACCTAACATCCCTAACCTAACCTAACCTAACCTAACCAAACCTAACCTAACCTAACCTAACGTAACCTAACCTAACCTAACCTAACGACGTTTGCAAGCGCTTGCACATTAGATATCGCAGTTCCCGACTTGTAATGGTGAAAAACACTGCATCTCACTAAGTGACATTGTTTAATGCGGTTTTACGACGGTTCATATCTTAACCTAACCTAACATTCGCACTTGCATTAAAAAACGCTCTATTACACTGTTTCGTTCACAATTAGGATATTTGCAAAACCTCACAGTTTTTCACCTACTTATTGCAGTACAGAACGCTGTATCTCGCTAAATGACATCGTTCTTTAAGGTTTCACGATGCTTGCATGCGCTTTAACGAGAATATCACAACATAGCAGTTTCGAACTTGTAACGGTACAACACGCAGTATTTGGCTTGTTCATGCCGTTTTGTGTGCTTTCACAACATTTCACCTATCGCAGTTTCGTACTCGCAATAAAACAACACTATCTCGTTAGATGACGTTGTTTTTGGTAGTTTCACGACGCTACCTAGCTTAAACTAACATAACTCAACCTAACATAACCTTCGCACTTCTATCGTTAGAAAACGTTTTACTCGCTACTTTACATTGCTTTCTACAACATTACGACGGTTTCAAGCGCTTTCACATTAGATATCACAGTTCCCAACTTGTAAAGGTGAAAAACACTGCATCTCACTAAGTGACATTGTTTAATGCGGTTTTACGACGGTTCATACCTTAACCTAACGTAACCTAACCTAACCTAACCTTACCAAACCTAACCTAACCTAACCTAACCCAACCCAACCCAACCTAACCTAACCTAACCTAACCTAAACTAACCTAACCAAACCTAACCAAACCTAACCTAACCTAACTTAACCTAACCTAACGTAACCTAACCTAACCTAACCTATTCTAACGTAACCTAACTTTACCTGACCTAACCTAACCTAACGTAACCTAACCTAACCTAACATAACCTAACGTAACCTAACCTAACCTAACCTAACCTAACGTAACCTAACCTAACCTAACCCAACCTAACCCAACCCAACCCAACAACACCCAACCCAACAACACCCAACCCAACCTAACCTAACCTAACCTTACCTAACCTAACCAAATTATCCTTACCTAACCTAACCTAACCTAACGTAACCTAACCTAACCTAACCTAACGTAACCTAACCTAACCTAACGTAACCTAACCTAACCTAACCTAACCTAACCGAACCTAACCTAACCTAACCTAACCTAACCCAACTCAACCCAACCTAACCTAATCTAACCTAACCTAACCTAACCTAACCTAACAAAACCTAACGTAACCTAACCTAACCTAACCTAACCAAACCTAACCTAACGTAACCTAACGTAACCTAACCTAACCTAACCTAACCTAACCTAACGACGTTTGCAAGCGCTTTCACATTAGATATCGCAGTTCCCGACTTGTAATGGTGAAAAACACTGCATCTCACTAAGTGACATTGTTTAATGCGGTTTTACGACGGTTCATATCTTAACCTAACCTAACATTCGTACTTGTATTGAAAAACGCTCTATTACACTGTTTCGTTCACAATTACGATATTTGCATAACCTCAACGTTGTGCACCAACTTATTGCAGTACAGAACGCTGTATCTCGCTAAATGACATTGTTCTTTAAGGTTTCACGATGCTTGCATGCGCTTTAACGAGAATATCACAATATAGCAGTTTCGCACTTGTAACGGTAGAACACGCAGTATTTGGCTTGTTCATGCCGTTTTGTGTGCATTCACAACATTTCACCTATCGCAGTTTAATACTCGCAATAAAACAACACTATCTCGTTAGATGACGTCGTTTTTGGTGGTTTCACGACGCTACCTAGCTTAAACTAACATAACTCAACCTAACATAACCTTCGCACTTCTATCGTTAGAAAACGTTTTACTCGCTACTTTACATTGCTTTCTGGAACATTACGACGGTTTCAAGCGCTTTCACATTAGATATCGCAGTTCCCAACTTGTAAAGGTGAAAGACACTGCATCTCACTAAGTGACATTGTTTAATGCGGTTTTACGACGGTTCATACCTTAACCTAACGTAACCTAACCTAACCTAACCCAACCTAACCTAACATAACCTAACCTAACCTAACCTAACCAAACCTAACCTAACGTAACCTAACCTAACCTAACCTAACCTAACGACGTTTGCAAGCGCTTTCACATTAGATATCGCAGTTCCCGACTTGTAATGGTGAAAAACACTGCATCTCACTTAGTGACATTGTTTAATGCGGTTTTACGACGGTTCATATCTTAACCTAACCTAACATTCACACTTGTATCTAAAGACGCTCAATTACACTGTTTCGTTCACAATTACGATATTTGCTTGACCTCACAGTTTCTCACCAACTTATTACAGTACAGAACGCTGTATCTCGCTAAATGACATCGTTCTTTAAGGTTTCACGATACTTGCATGCGCTTTACCGAGAATGTCACAACATAGCAGTTTCGCACTTGTAACGGTACAACACGCAGTATTTGGCTTGTTCATGCCGTTTTGTGTGCTTTCACAACATTTTACCTATCGCAGTTTCGTACTCGCAATAAAACAACACTATCTCGTTAGATGACATCGTTTTTGGTGGTTTCACGACGCTACCTAGCTCAAACTAACCGAACCTTCGCACTTCTATCGTTAGAAAACGTTTTATTCGCTACTTTACAATGTTTTCTACAAGATTACGACGGTTTCATGCGCTTTCACATTAGATATCGCAGTTCCCGACTTGTAATGGTGAAAAACACAGCATCTCACTAAGTTACATTGTTTAATGCGGTTTTAGCGCGGTTCATATCTTAACCTAACCTAACCTTACCTAACCCAACCTAACCTAACCTACCCTAACCAAACCTTACCTAACATACCCTAAGCTGACCTAACCTAACCTAACCTAACCAAACCTAACCTAACCTAACCTAACCTAACGACGTTTTCAAGCGCTTTCACATTAGATATCGCAGTTCCCGACTTGTAATGGTGAAAAACACTGCATCTCACTAAGTGACATTGTTTAATGCGGTTTTACGACGGTTCATATCTTAACCTAACCTAACATTCGCACTTGTATTAAAAACGCTCTATTACACTGTTTCGTTCACAATTAGGATATTTGCATAACCTCACAGTTTTTCACCAACTTATTGCAGTACAGAACGCTGTATCTCGCTAAATGACATCGTTCTTTAAGGTTTCACGATGCTTGCATGCGCTTTAACGAGAATATCACAACATTATTACACTGTTTTGTTCACAATTACGATATTTGCATAACCTCACAGTTTTTCACCAACTTATTGCAGTACAGAACGCTGTATCTCGCTAAATGACATTGTTCTTTAAGGTTTCACGATGCTTGCATGCGCTTTAACGAGAATATCACAATATAGCAGTTTCGCACTTGTAACGGTAGAACACGCAGTATTTGGCTTGTTCATGCCGTTTTGTGTGCTTTCACAACATTTCACCTATCGCAGTTTAATACTCGCAATAAAACAACACTATCTCTTTAGATGACGTCGTTTTTGGTAGTTTCACGACGCTACCTAGCCTAAACTAACCTAACCTAACCTAACCTTCGCACTTCTATCGTTAGAAAACGTTTTACTCGCAACTTTACAATGTTTTCTACAAGATTACGACGGTTTCATGCGCTTTCACATTAGATATCGTAGTTCCCGACTTGTAATGTTGAAAAACACTACATCTCACTAAGTGACATTGTTTAATGCGGTTTTACGACGGTTCATACCTTAACCTAACGTAACCTAACCTAACCTGGGTTGGGTTGGGTTGGGTTGGGTTAGGTTAGGTTAGGTAAGGTTAGGTTAGGTTAGGTTAGGTTACGTTAGGTTAAGGTATGAACCGTCGTAAAACCGCATTAAACAATGTCACTTAGTGAGATGCAGTGTTTTTCACCTTTACAAGTTGGGATCTGTGATATCTAGTGTGAAAGCGCTTGAAACCGTCGTAATGTGTAGAAAGCAATGTAAAGTAGCGAGTAAAACGTTTTCTAACGATAGAAGTGCGAAGGTTATGTTAGGTTGAGTTATGTTAGTTTAAGCTAGGTAGCGTCGTGAAACTACCAAAAACAACGTCATCTAACGAGATAGTGTTGTTTTATTGCGAGTACGAAACTGCGATAGGTGAAATGTTGTGAAAGCACACAAAACGGCATGAACAAGCCAAATACTGCGTGTTGTACCGTTACAAGTGCGAAACTGCTATGTTGTGATATTCTCGTTAAAGCGCATGCAAGCATCGTGAAACCTTAAAGAACGATGTCATTTAGCGAGATACAGCGTTCTGTACTGCAATAAGTTGGTGAAAAACTGTGAGGTTATGCAAATATCCTAATTGTGAACGAAACAGTGTAATAGAGCGTTTTTTAATACAAGTGCGAATGTTAGGTTAGGTTAAGATATGAACCGTCGTAAAACCGCATTAAACAATGTCACTTAGTGAGATGCAGTGTTTTTCACCATTACAAGTCGGGAACTGCGATATCTAATGTGAGAGCGCTTGCAAACGTCGTTGGGTTAGGTTAGGTTTGGTTAGGTTAGGTTAGGTTACGTTAGATTAGGTTAGGTTTGGTTAGGTTACGTTAGGTTAGGTTAGGTTAGGTTAGGGTATGTTAGGTAAGGTTTGGTTAGGTTAGGTTAGTTTAGGTTGGGTTAGGTAAGGTTAGGTTAGGTTAAGATATGAACCGCGCTAAAACCGCATTAAACAATGTCACTTAGTGAGATGCTGTGTTTTTCACCATTACAAGTCGGGAACTGCGATATCTAATGTGAAAGCGCATGAAACCGTCGTAATCTTGTAGAAAACATTGTAAAGTTGCGAGTAAAACGTTTTCTAACGATATAAGTGCGAAGGTTAGGTTAGGTTAGGTTAGTTTAAGCTAGGTAGCGTCGTGAAACTACCAAAAACGACGTCATCTAACGAGATAGTGTTGTTTTATTGCGAGTACGAAACTGCGATAGGTGAAATGTTGTGAAAGCACACAAAATGGCATGAACTAGCCAGATACTGCGTCTTGTGCCGTTACAAGTGCGAAACTGCTATGTTGTGACATTCTCGGTAAAGCGCATGCAAGTATCGTGAAACCTTAAAGAACGATGTCATTTAGCGAGATACAGCGTTCTGTACTGTAATAAGTTGGTGAGAAACTGTGAGGTCAAGCAAATATCGTAATTGTGAACGAAACAGTGTAATTGAGCGTCTTTAGATACAAGTGCGAATGTTAGGTTAGGTTGACTTATCAACCATCGTAAAACCGCATTAAACAATGTCACTTAGTGAGATGTAGTGTTTTTCAACATTACAAGTCGGGAACTACGATATCTAATGTGAAAGCGCATGAAACCATCGTAATCTTGTAGAAAACATTGTAAAGTTGCGAGTAAAACGTTTTCTAACGATAGAAGTGCGAAGGTTAGGTTAGGTTAGGTTAGTTTAGGCTAGGTAGCGTCGTGAAACTACCAAAAACGACGTCATCTAAAGAGATAGTGTTGTTTTATTGAGAGTATTAAACTGCGATAGGTGAAATGTTGTGAAAGCACACAAAACGGCATGAACAAGCCAAATACTGCGTGTTCTACCGTTACAAGTGCGAAACTGCTATATTGTGATATTCTCGTTAAAGCGCATGCAAGCATCGTGAAACCTTAAAGAACAATGTCATTTAGCGAGATACAGCGTTCTGTACTGCAATAAAATGGTGAAAAACTGTGAGGTTATGCAAATATCGTAATTGTGAACGAAACAGTGTAATAGAGCGTTTTTCAATACAAGTACGAATGTTAGGTTAGGGTAAGATATGAACCGTCGTAAAACCGCACTAAACAATGTCACTTAGTGAGATGCAGTGTTTTTCACCATTACAAGTCGGGAACTGCGATATCTAATGTGAGAGCGCTTGCAAACGTCGTTAGGTTAGGTTAGGTTAGGTTAGGTTAGGTTAGGTTACGTTAGGTTACGTTAGGTTAGGTTTGGTTAGGTTAGGTTAGGTTAGGTTAGGTTATGTTAGGTTAGGTTGGGTTAGGTTAGGTTAGGTTACGTTAGGTTAAGGTATGAACCGTCGTAAAACCGCAATAAACAATGTCACTTAGTGAGATGCAGTGTTTTTCACCTTTACAAGTTGGGAACTGCGATATCTAATGTGAAAGCGCTTGAAACCGTCGTAATGTTGTAGAAAGCAATGTAAAGTAGCGAGTAAAACGTTTTCTAACGATAGAAGTGCGAAGGTTATGTTAGGTTATGTTAGTTTAAGCTAGGTAGCGTCGTGAAACCACCAAAAACGACGTCATCTAACGAGATAGTGTTGTTTTATTGCGAGTACGAAACTGCGATAGGTAAAATGTTGTGAAAGCACACAAAACGGCATGAACAAGCCAAATACTGCGTGTTGTACCGTTACAAGTGCGAAACTGCTATGTTTTGACATTCTCGGTAAAGCGCATGCAAGTATCGTGAAACCTTAAAGAACGATGTCATTTAGCGAGATACAGCGTTCTGTACTGTAATAAGTTGGTGAGAAACTGTGAGGTCAAGCAAATATCGTAATTGTGAACGAAACAGTGTAATTGAGCGTCTTTAGATACAAGTGCGAATGTTAGAATAGGTTGACATATCAACCGTCGTAAAACCGCATTAAACAATGTCACTTAGTGAGATGTAGTGTTTTTCAACATTACAAGTCGGGAACTACGATATCTAATGTGAAAGCGCATGAAACCGTCGTAATCTTGTAGAAAACATTGTAAAGTTGCGAGTAAAACGTTTTCTAACGATAGAAGTGCGAAGGTTAGGTTAGGTTAGGTTAGTTTAAGCTAGGTAGCGTCGTGAAACTGCCAAAAACGACGTCATCTAACGAGATAGTGTTGTTTTATAGCGAGTATTAAACTGCGATAGGTGAAATGTTGTGAAAGCACACAAAACGGCATGAACAAGCCAAATACTGCGTGTTCTACCGTTACAAGTGCGAAACTGCTATATTGTGATATTCTCGTTAAAGCGCATGCAAGCATCGTGAAACCTTAAAGAAATATGTCATTTAGCGAGATACAACGTTCTGTACTGCAATAAGTTGGTGAAAAACTGTGAGGTTATGCAAATATCGTAATTGTGAACAAAACAGTGTAATAAAGCGTTTTTAGATACAAGTGCGAATGTTAGGTTAGGTTAAGATATGAACCGTCGTAAAACCGCATTAAACAATGTCAATTAGTGAGATGCAGTGTTTTTCACCATTAAAAGTCGGGAACTGCGATATCTAATGTGAAAGCGCTTGCAACCGTCGTTAGGTTAGGTTAGGTTAGGTTTTGTTAGGTTAGGTTAGGTTAGGTTAGATTAGGTTAGGTTGGGTTGAGTTGGGTTAGGTTAGGTTAGGTTAGGTTAGGTTGGGTTAGGTTAGGTTAGGTTAGGTTAGGTTACGTTAGGTTAGGTTAGGTTAGGTTAGGTTAGGTTACGTTAGGTTAGGTTAGGTTAGGTAAGGATAATTTGGTTAGGTTAGGTAAGGTTAGGTTACGTTAGGTTAGGTTAGGTTAGGTTAGGTTACGTTAGGTTATGTTAGGTTAGGTTAGGTTACGTTAGGTTAGGTTAGGTCAGGTAAGGTTAGGTTACGTTAGAATAGGTTAGGTTAGGTTAGGTTACGTTAGGTTAGGTTAAGTTAGGTTAGGTTAGGTTTGGTTAGGTTTGGTTAGGTTAGCTTAGGTTAGGTTAGGTTGGGTTGGGTTGGGTTGGGTTGGGTTAGGTTAGGTTAGGTTAGGTTAGGTTGGGTTAGGTTAGTTTAGGTTAGGTTAGGTTAGGTTAGGTTGGGTTGGGTTGGGTTAGGTTAGGTTAGGTTAGGTTTGGTAAGGTTAGGTTAGGTTAGGTTACGTTAGGTTAAGGTATGAACCGTCGTAAAACCGCATTAAACAATGTCACTTAGTGAGATGCAGTGTTTTTCACCTTTACAAGTTGGGAACTGTGATATCTAATGTGAAAGCGCTTGAAACCGTCGTAATGTTGTAGAAAGCAATGTAAAGTAGCGAGTAAAACGTTTTCTAACGATAGAAGTGCGAAGGTTATGTTAGGTTGAGTTATGTTAGTTTAAGCTAGGTAGCGTCGTGAAACCACCAAAAACGATGTCATCTAACGAGATAGTGTTGTTTTATTGCGAGTACGAAACTGCGATAGGTGAAATATTGGGAAAGCACACAAAATGGCATGAACTAGCCAGATACTGCGTCTTGTGCCGTTACAAGTGCGAAACTGCTTTATTGTGATATTCTCGTTAAAGCGCATGCAAGTATCGTGAAACCTTGAAGAACGATGTCATTTAGCGATATACAGCGTTCTGTACTGTAATAAGTTGGTGAGAAACTGTGAGGTCAAGCAAATATCGTAATTGTGAACGAAACAGTGTAATTGAGCGTATTTAGATACAAGTTCGAATGTTAGGTTAGGTTGAGATATCAACCGTCGTAAAACCGCATTAAACAATGTCACTCAGTGAGATGTAGTGTTTTTCAACATTACAAGTCGGGAACTACGATATCTAATGTGAAAGCGCATGAAACCGTCGTAATGTTGTAGCAAGCAATGTAAAGTAGCGAGTAAAACGTTTTCTAACGATAGAAGTGCGAAGGTTATGTTAGGTTGAGTTATGTTAGTTTAGGCGAGGTAGCGTCGTGAAACCACCAAAAACGACGTCATCTAACGAGATAGTGTTGTTTTATTGCGAGTACGAAACTGCGATAGGTAAAATGTTGTGAAAGCACACAAAACGGCATGAACAAGCCAAATACTGCGTGTTGTACCGTTACAAGTGCGAAACTGCTATGTTGTGACATTCTCGGTAAAGCGCATGCAAGAATCGTGAAACCTTAAAGAACGATGTCATTTAGCGAGATACAGCGTTCTGTACTGTAATAGGTTGGTGAGAAACTGTGAGGTCAAGCAAATATCGTAATTGTGAACGAAACAGTGTAAATGAGCGTCTTTAGATACAAGTGCGAATGTTAGGTTAGGTTGACTTATCAACCGTCGTAAAACCGCATTAAACAATGTCACTTAGTGAGATGTAGTGTTTTTCAACATTACAAGTCGGGAACTACGATATCTAATGTGAAAGCGCATGAAACCGTCGTAATCTTGTAGAAAACATTGTAAAGTTGCGAGTAAAACGTTTTCTAACGATAGAAGTGCGAAGGTTAGGTTAGGTTAGGTTAGTTTAAGCTAGGTAGCGTCGTGAAACTACCAAAAACGACGTCATCTAACGAGATAGTGTTGTTTTATGGCGAGTATTAAACTGCGATAGGTGAAATGTGAAAGCACACAAAACGGCATGAACAAGCCAAATACTGCGTGCTCTACCGTTACAAGTGCGAAAGTGCTATATTGTGATACTCTCGTTAAAGCGCAAGCAAGCATCGTGAAACCTTAAGGAACAATGTCATTTAGCGAGATACAGCGTTCTGTACTGCAATAAGTTGGTGAAAAACTGTGAGGTTATGCAAATATCGTAATTGTGAACGAAACAGTGTAATAGAGCGTTTTTCAATACAAGTACGAATGTTAGGTTAGGTTAAGATATGAACCGTCGTAAAACCGCATTAAACAATGTCACTTAGTGAGATGCAGTGTTTTTCACCATTACAAGTCGGGAACTGCGATATCTAATGTGAATTTGCAGAAGCACAAGACCAGACAAGGGAAAATCAAATGTATGCCAAAAGAAACATAGAAACCTATTTGTGGAGTGCATCATGTGTGTTGTATACCTCATTCCACTTACTTGTGGAAAGTGTTATATCGGTCAGACCAGTAGATGCATAAACGATCGCTTGCGCGAGCACAATAACAAAGTAAATAGTGTTGTTCCTGATGGTTTTCTTTCCCTTCATTGCCAGAGATGTAAGTGCACACCGAAATTCAAGGAAACGGGTATAATCAATAGAAGTAGGCACGAGATGACGCGGTTGGTATTGGAGGCCGGCAGAATTGCAGAGCTAGGTGACACGTGTGTGAGCAGCCCATCAGTGGTGTTGACAGATAAGGAACTTGATTACATGTATTCGCGATAGGGTTTGTGGTAACATGGGATAAAAGGAAGAAAGAAAAAGTAAAAAAAGATTGAAAAATATAAAATTGTAAAGTATTGGAACACGCGCGTTGGTTATATTTGATGGTTTTTAGAGCTACGCACGTGCGACGTTGGCGTGGTGGATCGCATACACCACGGAGATCTGCGTGTAATAAACTGTTGTTGAAAGTTAGCGCTGTGTTGTGTCTATGTGCCTTCTCTTGTCCGTGTTCGTTGTCTGCGCTACCATCCATCATCATGCAACCATACCAACAAGCCCAAATTGCCACCCTCATCTAATGTGAAAGCGCTTGCAAACGTCGTTAGGTTAGGTTAGGTTAGGTTAGGTTAGGTTACGTTAGGTTAGGTTTGGTTAGGTTAGGTTAGGTTAGGTTATGTTAGGTTAGGTTGGGTTAGGTTAGGTTAGGTTAAGATATGAACCGCGCTAAAACCGCATTAAACAATGTCACTTAGTGAGATGCAGTGTTTTTCACCTTTACAAGTTGGGAACTGCGATATCTAATGTGAAACCGTCGTAATGTTGTAGAAAGCAATGTAAAGTAGCGAGTAAAACGTTTTCTCACGATAGAATTGCGAAGGTTATGTTAGGTTGAGTTATGTTAGTTTAAGCTAGGTAGCGTCGTGAAAACACCAAAAACGACGTCATCTAACGAGATAGTGTTGTTTTATTGCGAGTACGAAACTGCGATAGGTAAAATGTTGTGAAAGCACACAAAACGGCATGAACAAGCCAAATACTGCGTGTTGTACCGTTACAAGTGCGAAACTGCTATGTTGTGACATTCTCGGTAAAGCGCATGCAAGTATCGTGAAACCTTAAAGAACGATCTCATTTAGCGAGATACAGCGTTCTGTACAGTAATAAGTTGGTGAGAAACTGTGAGGTCAAGCAAATATCGTAATTGTGAACGAAACAGTGTAATTGAGCGTCTTTAGATACAAGTGCGAATGTTAGGTTAGGTTGACATATCAACCATCGTAAAACCGCATTAAACAATGTCACTTAGTGAGATGTAGTGTTTTTCAACATTACAAGTCGGGAACTACGATATCTAATGTGAAAGCGCATGAAACCATCGTAATCTTGTAGAAAACATTGTAAAGTTGCGAGTAAAACGTTTTCTAACGATAGAAGTGCGAAGGTTAGGTTAGTTTAGGCTAGGTAGCGTCGTGAAACTACCAAAAACGACGTCATCTAAAGAGATAGTGTTGTTTTATTGCGAGTATTAAACTGCGATAGGTGAAATGTTGTGAAAGCACACAAAACGGCATGAACAAGCCAAATACTGCGTGTTCTACCGTTACAAGTGCGAAACTGCTATATTGTGATATTCTCGTTAAAGCGCATGCAAGCATCGTGAAACCTTAAAGAACAATGTCATTTAGCGAGATACAGCGTTCTGTACTGCAATAAAATGGTGAAAAACTGTGAGGTTATGCAAATATCGTAATTGTGAACGAAACAGTGTAATAGAGCGTTTTTCAATACAAGTACGAATGTTAGGTTAGGTTAAGATATGAACCGTCGTAAAACCGCACTAAACAATGTCACTTAGTGAGATGCAGTGTTTTTCACCATTACAAGTCGGGAACTGCGATATCTAATGTGAAAGCGCTTGCAAACGTCGTTAGGTTAGGTTAGGTTAGGTTACGTTAGGTTACGTTAGGTTAGGTTTGGTTAGGTTAGGTTAGGTTAGGTTAGGTTATGTTAGGTTAGGTTGGGTTAGGTTAGGTTAGGTTACGTTAGGTTAAGGTATGAATCGTCGTAAAACCGCAATAAACAATGTCACTTAGTGAGATGCAGTGTTTTTCACCTTTACAAGTTGGGAACTGCGATATCTAATGTGAAAGCGCTTGAAACCGTCGTAATGTTGTAGAAAGCAATGTAAAGTAGCGAGTAAAACGTTTTCTAACGATAGAAGTGCGAAGGTTATGTTAGGTTATGTTAGTTTAAGCTAGGTAGCGTCGTGAAACCACCAAAAACGACGTCATCTAACGAGATAGTGTTGTTTTATTGCGAGTATTAAACTGCGATAGGTGAAATGTGAAAGCACACAAAACGGCATGAACAAGCCAAATACTGCGTGCTCTACCGTTACAAGTGCGAAAGTGCTATATTGTGATACTCTCGTTAAAGCGCAAGCAAGCATCGTGAAACCTTAAAAAACAATGTCATTTAGCGAGATACAGCGTTCTGTACTGCAATAAGTTGGTGAAAAACTGTGAGGTTATGCAAATATCGTAATTGTGAACGAAACAGTGTAATAGAGCGTTTTTCAATACAAGTACGAATGTTAGGGTAGGTTAAGATATGAACCGTCGTAAAACCGCATTAAACAATGTCACTTAGTGAGATGCAGTGTTTTTCACCATTACAAGTCGGGAACTGCGATATCTAATGTGAAAGCGCTTGCAAACGTCGTTAGGTTAGGTTAGGTTAGGTTAGGTTAGGTTACGTTAGGTTAGGTTTGGTTAGGTTAGGTTAGGTTAGGTTATGTTAGGTTAGGTTGGGTTAGGTTAGGTTAGGTTAAGATATGAACCGCGCTAAAACCGCATTAAACAATGTCACTTAGTGAGATGCAGTGTTTTTCACCTTTACAAGTTGGGAACTGCGATATCTAATGTGAAACCGTCGTAATGTTGTAGAAAGCAATGTAAAGTAGCGAGTAAAACGTTTTCTCACGATAGAAGTGCGAAGGTTATGTTAGGTTGAGTTATGTTAGTTTAAGCTAGGTAGCGTCGTGAAAACACCAAAAACGACGTCATCTAACGAGATAGTGTTGTTTTATTGCGAGTACGAAACTGCGATAGGTAAAATGTTGTGAAAGCACACAAAACGGCATGAACAAGCCAAATACTGCGTGTTGTACCGTTACAAGTGCGAAACTGCTATGTTGTGACATTCTCGGTAAAGCGCATGCAAGTATCGTGAAACCTTAAAGAACGATCTCATTTAGCGAGATATAGCGTTCTGTACTGTAATAAGTTGGTGAGAAACTGTGAGGTCAAGCAAATATCGTAATTGTGAACGAAACAGTGTAATTGAGCGTCTTTAGATACAAGTGCGAATGTTAGGTTAGGTTGACATATCAACCATCGTAAAACCGCATTAAACAATGTCACTTAGTGAGATGTAGTGTTTTTCAACATTACAAGTCGGGAACTACGATATCTAATGTGAAAGCGCATGAAACCATCGTAATCTTGTAGAAAACATTGTAAAGTTGCGAGTAAAACGTTTTCTAACGATAGAAGTGCGAAGGTTAGGTTAGTTTAGGCTAGGTAGCGTCGTGAAACTACCAAAAACGACGTCATCTAAAGAGATAGTGTTGTTTTATTGCGAGTATTAAACTGCGATAGGTGAAATGTTGTGAAAGCACACAAAACGGCATGAACAAGCCAAATACTGCGTGTTCTACCGTTACAAGTGCGAAACTGCTATATTGTGATATTCTCGTTAAAGCGCATGCAAGCATCGTGAAACCTTAAAGAACAATGTCATTTAGCGAGATACAGCGTTCTGTACTGCAATAAAATGGTGAAAAACTGTGAGGTTATGCAAATATCGTAATTGTGAACGAAACAGTGTAATAGAGCGTTTTTCAATACAAGTACGAATGTTAGGTTAGGCTAAGATATGAACCGTCGTAAAACCGCACTAAACAATGTCACTTAGTGAGATGCAGTGTTTTTCACCATTACAAGTCGGGAACTGCGATATCTAATGTGAAAGCGCTTGCAAACGTCGTTAGGTTAGGTTAGGTTAGGTTACGTTAGGTTACGTTAGGTTAGGTTTGGTTAGGTTAGGTTAGGTTAGGTTAGGTTATGTTAGGTTAGGTTGGGTTAGGTTAGGTTAGGTTACGTTAGGTTAAGGTATGAATCGTCGTAAAACCGCAATAAACAATGTCACTTAGTGAGATGCAGTGTTTTTCACCTTTACAAGTTGGGAACTGCGATATCTAATGTGAAAGCGCTTGAAACCGTCGTAATGTTGTAGAAAGCAATGTAAAGTAGCGAGTAAAACGTTTTCTAACGATAGAAGTGCGAAGGTTATGTTAGGTTATGTTAGTTTAAGCTAGGTAGCGTCGTGAAACCACCAAAAACGACGTCATCTAACGAGATAGTGTTGTTTTATTGCGAGTACGAAACTGCGATAGGTAAAATGTTGTGAAAGCACACAAAACGGCATGAACAAGCCAAATACTGCGTGTTGTACCGTTACAAGTGCGAAACTGCTATGTTTTGACATTCTCGGTAAAGCGCATTCAAGTATCGTGAAACCTTAAAGAACGATGTCATTTAGCGAGATACAGCGTTCTGTACTGTAATAAGTTGGTGAGAAACTGTGAGGTCAAGCAAATATCGTAATTGTGAACGAAACAGTGTAATTGAGCGTCTTTAGATACAAGTGCGAATGTTAGGTTAGGTTTACATATCAACCGTCGTAAAACCGCATTAAACAATGTCACTTAGTGAGATGTAGTGTTTTTCAACATTACAAGTCGGGAACTACGATATCTAATGTGAAAGCGCATGAAACCGTCGTAATCTTGTAGAAAACATTGTAAAGTTGCGAGTAAAACGTTTTCTAACGATAGAAGTGCGAAGGTTAGGTTAGGTTACGTTAGTTTAAGCTAGGTAGCGTCGTGAAACTACCAAAAACGACGTCATCTAACGAGATAGTGTTGTTTTATAGCGAGTAATAAACTGCGATAGGTGAAATGTTGTGAAAGCACACAAAACGGCATGAACAAGCCAAATACTGCGTGTTCTACCGTTACAAGTGAGAAACTGCTTTATTGTGATATTCTCGTTAAAGCGCATGCAAGTATCGTGAAACCTTAAAGAACGATGTCATTTAGCGAGATACAGCGTTCTGTACTGTAATAAGTTGGTGAGAAACTGTGAGGTCAAGCAAATATCGTAATTGTGAACGAAACAGTGTAATTGAGCGTATTTAGATACAAGTGCGAATGTTAGGTTAGGTTGAGATATCAACCGTCGTAAAACCGCATTAAACAATGTCACTTAGTGAGATGTAGTGTTTTTCAACAATACAAGTCGGGAACTACGATATCTAATGTGAAAGCGCATGAAACCGTCGTAATCTTGTAGAAAACATTGTAAAGTTGCGAGTAAAACGTTTTCTAACGATAGAAGTGCGAAGGTTAGCTTGAGTTATGTTAGTTTAAGCTATGTAGCGTCGTGAGACCACCAAAAAGGACGTCATCTAACGAGATAGTGTTGTTTTATTGCATGTACGTAACTGCAATAGGTGAAATGTTGTGAAAGTACACAAAACGGCTTGAACAAGCCAGATACTGCGTGTTGTACCGTTACAAGTGCGAAACTGCTATAATGTGATATTCTTGTTAAAGCGCATGCAAGCATCGTGAAACCTTAAAGAACGATGTCCTTTAGCGAGATACAGCGTTCTGTACTGCAATAAGTTGGTGAAAAACTGTGAGGTTATGCAAATATCCTAATTGTGAACGAAACAGTGTAATAGAGCGTTTTTCAATACAAGTACGAATGTTATGTTAGGTTAAGATATGAACCGTCGTAAAACCGCATTAAACAATGTCACTTAGTGAGATGCAGTGTTTTTCACCATTACAAGTCGGGAACTGCGATATCTAATGTGAAAGCGCTTGCAAACGTCGTTAGGTTAGGTTAGGTTAGGTTAGGTTACGTTAGGTTAGGTTTGGTTAGGTTAGGTTATGTTAGGTTAGGTTGGGTTAGGTTAGGTTAGGTTAGGTTAAGATATGAACCGCGCTAAAACCGCATTAAACAATGTCACTTAGTGAGATGCAGTGTTTTTCACCTTTACAAGTTGGGAACTGCGATATCTAATGTGAAACGCTTGAAACCGTCGTAATGTTGTAGAAAGCAATGTAAAGTAGCGAGTAAAACGTTTTCTCACGATAGAAGTGCGAAGGTTAGATTAGGTTGAGTTATGTTAGTTTAAGCTAGGTAGCGTCGTGAAACCACCAAAAACGACGTCATCTAACGAGATAGTGTTGTTTTATTGCGAGTACGAAACTGCGATAGGTAAAATGTTGTGAAAGCACACAAAACGGCATGAACAAGCCAAATACTGCGTGTTGTACCGTTACAAGTGCGAAACTGCTATGTTTTGACATTCTCGGTAAAGCGCATGCAAGTATCGTGAAACCTTAAAGAACGATGTCATTTAGCGAGATACAGCGTTCTGTACTGTAATAAGTTGGTGAGAAACTGTGAGGTCAAGCAAATATCGTAATTGTGAACGAAACAGTGTAATTGAGCGTCTTTAGATACAAGTGCGAATGTTAGGTTAGGTTGACATATCAACCGTCGTAAAACCGCATTAAACAATGTCACTTAGTGAGATGTAGTGTTTTTCAACATTACAAGTTGGGAACTACGATATCTAATGTGAAAGCGCATGAAACCGTCGTAATCTTGTAGAAAACATTGTAAAGTTGCGAGTAAAACGTTTTCTAACGATAGAAGTGCGAAGGTTAGGTTAGGTTAGGTTAGTTTAAGCTAGGTAGCGTCGTGAAACTACCAAAAACGACGTCATCTAACGAGATAGTGTTGTTTTATAGCGAGTATTAAACTGCGATAGGTGAAATGTTGTGAAAGCACACAAAACGGCATGAACAAGCCAAATACTGCGTGTTCTACCGTTACAAGTGCGAAACTGCTATATTGTGATATTCTCGTTAAAGCGCATGCAAGCATCGTGAAACCTTAAAGAAATATGTCATTTAGCGAGATGAAACGTTCTGTACTGCAATAAGTTGGTGAAAAACTGTGAGGTTATGCAAATATCGTAATTGTGAACAAAAGAGTGTAATAAAGCGTTTTTAGATACAAGTGCGAATGTTAGGTTAGGTCAAGATATGAACCGTCGTAAAACCGCATTAAACAATGTCAATTAGTGAGATGCAGTGTTTTTCACCATTAAAATTCGGGAACTGCGATATCTAATGTGAAAGCGCTTGCAACCGTCGTTAGGTTAGGTTAGGTTAGGTTTTGTTAGGTTAGGTTAGGTTAGGTTAGATTAGGTTAGGTTGGGTTGAGTTGGGTTAGGTTAGGTTAGGTTAGGTTAGGTTGGGTTAGGTTAGGTTAGGTTAGGTTAGGTTACGTTAGGTTAGGTTAGGTTAGGTTAGGTTACGTTAGGTTAGGTTAGGTTAGGTAAGGATAATTTGGTTAGGTTAGGTAAGGTTAGGTTAGGTTAGGTTGGGTTGGGTGTTGTTGGGTTGGGTGTTGTTGGGTTGGGTTGGGTTGGGTTAGGCTGGGTTAGGTTAGGTTAGGTTACGTTAGGTTAGGTTAGGTTAGGTTAGGTTACGTTAGGTTATGTTAGGTTAGGTTAGGTTACGTTAGGTTAGGTTAGGTCAGGTAAGGTTAGGTTACGTTAGAATAGGTTAGGTTAGGTTAGGTTACGTTAGGTTAGGTTAAGTTAGGTTAGGTTAGGTTTGGTTAGGTTTGGTTTGGTTAGCTTAGGTTAGGTTAGGTTGGGTTGGGTTGGGTTAGGTTAGGTTAGGTTAGGTTAGGTTGGGTTAGGTTAGGTTAGGTTAGGTTAGGTTAGGTTGGGTTGGGTTGGGTTAGGTTAGGTTAGGTTAGGTTAGGTTTGGTAAGGTTAGGTTAGGTTAGGTTACGTTAGGTTAAGGTATGAAGCGTCGTAAAACCGCATTAAACAATGTCACTTAGTGAGATGCAGTGTTTTTCACCTTTACAAGTTGGGAACTGTGATATCTAATGTGAAAGCGCTTGAAACCGTCGTAATGTTGTAGAAAGCAATGTAAAGTAGCGAGTAAAACGTTTTCTAACGATAGAAGTGCGAAGGTTATGTTAGGTTGAGTTATGTTAGTTTAAGCTAGGTAGCGTCGTGAAACTACCAAAAACAACGTCATCTAACGAGATAGTGTTGTTTTATTGCGAGTACGAAACTGCGATAGGTGAAATGTTGTGAAAGCACACAAAACGGCATGAACAAGCCAAATACTGCGTGTTGTACCGTTACAAGTGCGAAACTGCTATGTTGTGATATTCTCGTTAAAGCGCATGCAAGCATCGTGAAACCTTAAAGAACGATGTCATTTAGCGAGATACAGCGTTCTGTACTGCAATAAGTTGGTGAAAAACTGTGAGGTTATGCAAATATCGTAATTGTGAACAAAACAGTGTAATAAAGCGTTTTTAGATACAAGTGCGAATGTTAGGTTAGGTCAAGATATGAACCGTCGTAAAACCGCATTAAACAATGTCAATTAGTGAGATGCAGTGTTTTTCACCATTAAAAGTCGGGAACTGCGATATCTAATGTGAAAGCGCTTGCAACCGTCGTTAGGTTAGGTTAGGTTAGGTTTTGTTAGGTTAGGTTAGGTTAGGTTAGATTAGGTTAGGTTGGGTTGAGTTGGGTTAGGTTAGGTTAGGTTAGGTTGGGTTAGGTTAGGTTAGGTTAGGTTAGGTTACGTTAGGTTAGGTTAGGTTAGGTTACGTTAGGTTAGGTTAGGTTAGGTAAGGATAATTTGGTTAGGTTAGGTAAGGTTAGGTTAGGTTAGGTTGGGTTGGGTGTTGTTGGGTTGGGTTGGGTTGGGTTAGGCTGGGTTAGGTTAGGTTAGGTTACGTTAGGTTAGGTTAGGTTAGGTTAGGTTACGTTAGGTTATGTTAGGTTAGGTTAGGTTACGTTAGGTTAGGTTAGGTCAGGTAAGGTTAGGTTACGTTAGAATAGGTTAGGTTAGGTTAGGTTACGTTAGGTTAGGTTAAGTTAGGTTAGGTTAGGTTTGGTTAGGTTTGGTTTGGTTAGCTTAGGTTAGGTTAGGTTGGGTTGGGTTGGGTTAGGTTAGGTTAGGTTAGGTTAGGTTGGGTTAGGTTAGTTTAGGTTAGGTTAGGTTAGGTTAGGTTGGGTTGGGTTGGGTTAGGTTAGGTTAGGTTAGGTTTGGTAAGGTTAGGTTAGGTTAGGTTACGTTAGGTTAAGGTATGAAGCGTCGTAAAACCGCATTAAACAATGTCACTTAGTGAGATGCAGTGTTTTTCACCTTTACAAGTTGGGAACTGTGATATCTAATGTGAAAGCGCTTGAAACCGTCGTAATGTTGTAGAAAGCAATGTAAAGTAGCGAGTAAAACGTTTTCTAACGATAGAAGTGCGAAGGTTATGTTAGGTTGAGTTATGTTAGTTTAAGCTAGGTAGCGTCGTGAAACTACCAAAAACAACGTCATCTAACGAGATAGTGTTGTTTTATTGCGAGTACGAAACTGCGATAGGTGAAATGTTGTGAAAGCACACAAAACGGCATGAACAAGCCAAATACTGCGTGTTGTACCGTTACAAGTGCGAAACTGCTATGTTGTGATATTCTCGTTAAAGCGCATGCAAGCATCGTGAAACCTTAAAGAACGATGTCATTTAGCGAGATACAGCGTTCTGTACTGCAATAAGTTGGTGAAAAACTGTGAGGTTATGCAAATATCCTAATTGTGAACGAAACAGTGTAATAGAGCGTTTTTTAATGCAAGTGCGAATGTTAGGTTAGGTTAAGATATGAACCGTCGTAAAACCGCATTAAACAATGTCACTTAGTGAGATGCTGTGTTTTTCACCATTACAAGTCGGGAACTGCGATATCTAATGTGAAAGCGCATGAAACCGTCGTAATCTTGTAGAAAACATTGTAAAGTAGCGAATAAAACGTTTTCTAACGATAGAAGTGCGAAGGTTCGGTTAGTTTGAGCTAGGTAGCGTCGTGAAGCCACCAAAAACGATGTCATCAAACGAGATAGTGTTGTTTTATTGCGAGTACGAAACTGCGATAGGTGAAATATTGGGAAAGCACACAAAATGGCATGACTAGCCAGATACTTCGTCTTGTGCCGTTACAAGTACTAAACTGCTTTATTGTGATATTCTCGTTAAAGCGCATGCAAGTATCGTGAAACCTTAAAGAACGATGTCATTTAGCGAGATACAGCGTTCTGTACTGTAATAAGTTGGTGAGAAACTGTGAGGTCAAGCAAATATCGTAATTGTGAACGAAACAGTGTAATTGAGCGTATTTAGATACAAGTGCGAATGTTAGGTTAGGTTGAGATATCAACCGTCGTAAAACCGCATTAAACAATGTCACTTAGTGAGATGTAGTGTTTTTCAACATTAGAAGTCGGGAACTACGATATCTAATGTGAAAGCGCATGAAACCGTCGTAATCTTGTAGAAAACATTGTAAAGTTGCGAGTAAAACGTTTTCTAACGATAGAAGTGCGAAGGTTAGCTTGAGTTATGTTAGTTTAAGCTATGTAGCGTCGTGAGACCACCAAAAAGGACGTCATCTAACGAGATAGTGTTGTTTTATTGCATGTACGAAACTGCAATAGGTGAAATGTTGTGAAAGTACACAAAACGGCTTGAACAAGCCAGATACTGCGTGTTGTACCGTTACAAGTGCGAAACTGCTATAATGTGATATTCTCGTTAAAGCGCATGCAAGCATCGTGAAACCTTAAAGAACGATGTCATTTAGCGAGATACAGCGTTCTGTACTGCAATAAGTTGGTGAAAAACTGTGAGGTTATGCAAATATCGTAATTGTGAACGAAACAGTGTAATAGAGCGTTTTTCAATACAAGTACGAATGTTAGGTTAGGTTGACATATCAACCATCGTAAAACCGCATTAAACAATGTCACTTAGTGAGATGTAGTGTTTTTCAACATTACAAGTCGGGAACTACGATATCTAATGTGAAAGCGCATGAAACCGTCGTAATCTTGTAGAAAACATTGTAAAGTTGCGAGTAAAACGTTTTCTAACGATAGAAGTGCGAAGGTTAGCTTGAGTTATGTTAGTTTAAGCTATGTAGCGTCGTGAGACCACCAAAAAGGACGTCATCTAACGAGATAGTGTTGTTTTATTGCATGTACGAAACTGCAATAGGTGAAATGTTGTGAAAGTACACAAAACGGCATGAACAAGCCAAATACTGCGTGTTCTACCGTTACAAGTGCGAAACTGCTATATTGTGATATTCTCGTTAAAGCGCATGCAAGCATCGTGAAACCTTAAAGAACAATGTCATTTAGCGAGATACAGCGTTCTGTACTGCAATAAGTTGGTGAAAAACTGTGAGGTTATGCAAATATCGTAATTGTGAACGAAACAGTGTAATAGAGCGTTTTCCAATACAAGTACGAATGTTAGGTTAGGTTAAGATATGAACCGTCGTAAAACCGCACTAAACAATGTCACTTAGTGAGATGCAGTGTTTTTCACCATTACAAGTCGGGAACTGCGATATCTAATGTGAAAGCGCTTGCAAACGTCGTTAGGTTAGGTTAGGTTAGGTTAGGTTAGGTTACGTTAGGTTAGGTTTGGTTAGGTTAGGTTAGGTTAGGTTAGGCTAGGTTGGGTTAGGTTAGGTTAGGTTACGTAAGGTTAAGGTATGAACCGTCGTAAAACCGCAATAAACAATGTCACTTAGTGAGATGCAGTGTTTTTCACCTTTACAAGTTGGGAACTGCGATATCTAATGTGAAAGCGCTTGAAACCGTCGTAATGTTGCAGAAAGCAATGTAAAGTAGCGAGTAAAACGTTTTCTAACGATAGAAGTGCGAAACTTATGTTAGGTTATGTTAGTTTAAGCTAGGTAGCGTCGTGAAACCACCAAAAACGACTTCATCTAACGAGATAGTGTTGTTTTATTGCGAGTACGAAACTGCGATAGGTAAAATGTTGTGAAAGCACACGAAACGGCATGAACAAGCCAAATACTGCGTGTTGTACCGTTACAAGTGCGAAACTGCTATGTTTTGACATTCTCGGTAAAGCGCATGCAAGTATCGTGAAACCTTAAAGAACGATGCCATTTAGCGAGATACAGCGTTCTGTACTGTAATAAGTTGGTGAGAAACTGTGAGGTCAAGCAAATATCGTAATTGGGAACGAAACAGTGTAATTGAGCGTCTTTAGATACAAGTGCGAATGTTAAGTTAGGTTGACATATCAACCGTCGTAAAACCGCATTAAACAATGTCACTTAGTGAGATGTAGTGTTTTTCAACATTACAAGTCGGGAACTACGATATCTAATGTGAAAGCGCATGAAACCGTCGTAATCTTGTAGAAAACATTGTAAAGTTGCGAGTAAAACGTTTTCTAACGATAGAAGTGCGAAGGTTAGGTTAGGTTAGGTTAGTTTAAGCTAGGTAGCGTCGTGAAACTACCAAAAACGACGTCATCTAACGAGATAGTGTTGTTTTATAGCGAGTATTAAACTGCGATAGGTGAAATGTTGTGAAAGCACACAAAACGGCTTGAACAAGCCAAATACTGCGTGTTCTACCGTTACAAGTGCGAAACTACTATATTGTGATATTCTCGTTAAAGCGCATGCAAGCATCGTGAAACCTTAAATATGTCATTTAGCGAGATACAACGTTCTGTACTGCAATAAGTTGGTGAAAAACTGTGAGGTTATGCAAATATCGTAATTGTGAACAAAACAGTGTAATAAAGTGTTTTTAGATACAAATGCGAATGTTAGGTTAGGTTAAGATATGAACCGTCGTAAAACCGCATTAAAAAATGTCAATTAGTGAGATGCAGTGTTTTTCACCATTAAAAGTCGGGAACTGCGATATCTAATGTGAAAGCGCTTGCAACCGTCGTTAGGTTAGGTTAGGTTAGGTTTTGTTAGGTTAGGTTAGGTTAGGTTAGATTAGGTTAGGTTGGGTTGAGTTGGGTTAGGTTAGGTTAGGTTAGGTTAGGTTGGGTTAGGTTAGGTTAGGTTAGGTTAGGTTAGGTTACGTTAGGTTAGGTTAGGTTAGGTTACGTTAGGTTAGGTTAGGTAAGGATAATTTGGTTAGGTTAGGTAAGGTTAGGTTAGGTTAGGTTGGGTTGGGTGTTGTTGGGTTGGGTGTTGTTGGATTGGGTTGGGTTGGGTTAGGTTGGGTTAGGTTAGGTTAGGTTACGTTAGGTTAGGTTAGGTTAGGGTACGTTAGGTTATGTTAGGTTAGGTTACGTTAGGTTAGGTTAGGTCAGGTAAGGTTAGGTTACGTTAGGTTAGGTTAAGTTAGGTTAGGTTAGGTTTGGTTAGGTTTGGTTAGGTTAGCTTAGGTTAGGTTAGGTTGGGTTGGGCTGGGTTGGGTTAGGTTAGGTTAGGTTAGGTTAGGTTGGGTTAGGTTAGTTTAGGTTAGGTTAGGTTAGGTTAGGTTGGGTTGGGTTGGGTTAGGTTAGGTTAGGTTAGGTTTGGTAAGGTTAGGTTAGGTTAGGTTACGTTAGGTTAAGGTATGAACCGTCGTAAAACCGCATTAAACAATGTCACTTAGTGAGATGCAGTGTTTTTCACCTTTACAAGTTGGGAACTGTGATATCTAATGTGAAAGCGCTTGAAACCGTCGTAATGTTGTAGAAAGCAATGTAAAGTAGCGAGTAAAACGTTTTCTAACGATAGAAGTGCGAAGGTTATGTTAGGTTGAGTTATGTTAGTTTAAGCTAGGTAGCGTCGTGAAACTACCAAAAACAACGTCATCTAACGAGATAGTGTTGTTTTATTGCGAGTACGAAACTGCGATAGGTGAAATGTTGTGAAAGCACACAAAACGGCATGAACAAGCCAAATACTGCGTGTTGTACCGTTACAAGTGCGAAACTGCTATGTTGTGATATTCTCGTAAAGCGCATGCAAGCATCGTGAAACCTTAAAGAACGATGTCATTTAGCGAGATACAGCGTTCTGTACTGTGATAAGTTGGTGAAAAACTGTGAGGTTATGCAAATATCCTAATTGTGAACGAAACAGTGTAATAGAGCGTTTTTTAATGCAAGTGCGAATGTTAGGTTAGGTTAAGATATGAACCGTCGTAAAACCGCATTAAACAATGTCACTTAGTGAAATGCAGTGTTTTTCACCATTACAAGTCGGGAACTGCGATATCTAATGTGAAAGCGCTTGCAAACGTCGTTAGGTTAGGTTAGGTTAGGTTAGGTTAGGTTACGTTAGGTTAGGTTAGGTTAGGTTTGGTTAGGTTAGGTTAGGTTAGGTTGGTTAGGGATGTTAGGTAAGGTTTGGTTAGGTTAGGTTAGGTTAGGTTGGGTTAGGTAAGGTTAGGTTAGGTTAAGATATGAACCGTGCTAAAACCGCATTAAACAATGTCACTTAGTGAGATGCTGTGTTTTTCACCATTACAAGTCGGGAACTGCGATATCTAATGTGAAAGCGCATGAAACCATCGTAATCTTGTAGAAAACATTGTAAAGTAGCGAATAAAACGTTTTCTAACGATAGAAGTGCGAAGGTTCGGTTAGTTTGAGCTAGGTAGCGTCGTGAAGCCACCAAAAACGATGTCATCTAACGAGATAGTGTTGTTTTATTGCGAGTACGAAACTGCGATAGGTGAAATATTGGGAAAGCACACAAAACGGCATGAACAAGCCAAATACTGCGTGTTGTACCGTTACAAGTGCGAAACTGCTATGTTTTGACATTCTCGGTAAAGCGCATGCAAGTATCGTGAAACCTTAAAGAACGATGTCATTTAGCGAGATACAGCGTTCTGTACTGTAATACGTTGGTGAGAAACTGTGAGGTCAAGCAAATATCGTAATTGTGAACGAAACAGTGTAATTGAGCGTCTTTAGATACAAGTGCGAATGTTAGGTTAGGTTGACATATCAACCGTCGTAAAACCGCATTAAACAATGTCACTTAGTGAGATGTAGTGTTTTTCAACATTACAAGTCGGGAACTACGATATCTAATGTGAAAGCGCATGAAAGCGTCGTAATCTTGTAGAAAACATTGTAAAGTTGCGAGTAAAACGTTTTCTAACGATAGAAGTGCGAAGGTTAGGTTAGGTTAGGTTAGTTTAAGCTAGGTAGCGTCGTGAAACTACCAAAAACGACGTCATCTAACGAGATAGTGTTGTTTTATAGCGAGTATTAAACTGCGATAGGTGAAATGTTGTGAAAGCACACAAAACGGCATGAACAAGCCAAATACTGCGTGTTCTACCGTTACAAGTGCGAAACTGCTATATTGTGATATTCTCGTTAAAGCGCATGCAAGCATCGTGAAACCTTAAAGAAATATGTCATTTAGCGAGATGAAACGTTCTGTACTGCAATAAGTTGGTGAAAAACTGTGAGGTTATGCAAATATTGTAATTGTGAACAAAACAGTGTAATAAAGCGTTTTTAGATACAAGTGCGAATGTTAGGTTAGGTCAAGATATGAACCGTCGTAAAACCGCATTAAACAATGTCAATTAGTGAGATGCAGTGTTTTTCACCATTAAAAGTCGGGAACTGCGATATCTAATGTGAAAGCGCTTGCAACCGTCGTTAGGTTAGGTTAGGTTAGGTTTTGTTAGGTTAGGTTAGGTTAGGTTAGATTAGGTTAGGTTGGGTGTAGTTGGGTTAGGTTAGGTTAGGTTAGGTTAGGTTGGGTTAGGTTAGGTTAGGTTAGGTTACGTTAGGTTAGGTTAGGTTAGGTTAGGTTAGGTTACGTTAGGTTAGGTTAGGTTATGTAAGGATAATTTGGTTAGGTTAGGTAAGGTTAGGTTAGGTTAGGTTGGGTTGGGTGTTGTTGGGTTGGGTGTTGTTGGGTTGGGTTGGGTTGGGTTAGGCTGGGTTAGGTTAGGTTAGGTTACGTTAGGTTAGGTTAGGTTAGGTTAGGTTACGTTAGGTTATGTTAGGTTAGGTTAGGTTACGTTAGGTTAGGTTAGGTCAGGTAAGGTTAGGTTACGTTAGAATAGGTTAGGTTAGGTTAGGTTACGTTAGGTTAGGTTAAGTTAGGTTAGGTTAGGTTTGGTTAGGTTTGGTTTGGTTAGCTTAGGTTAGGTTAGGTTGGGTTGGGTTGGGTTAGGTTAGGTTAGGTTAGGTTAGGTTGGGTTAGGTTAGTTTAGGTTAGGTTAGGTTAGGTTAGGTTGGGTTGGGTTGGGTTAGGTTAGGTTAGGTTAGGTTTGGTAAGGTTAGGTTAGGTTAGGTTACGTTAGGTTAAGGTATGAAGCGTCGTAAAACCGCATTAAACAATGTCACTTAGTGAGATGCAGTGTTTTTCACCTTTACAAGTTGGGAACTGTGATATCTAATGTGAAAGCGCTTGAAACCGTCGTAATGTTGTATAAAGCAATGTAAAGTAGCGAGTAAAACGTTTTCTAACGATAGAAGTGCGAAGGTTATGTTAGGTTGAGTTATGTTAGTTTAAGCTAGGTAGCGTCGTGAAACTACCAAAAACAACGTCATCTAACGAGATAGTGTTGTTTTATTGCGAGTACGAAACTGCGATAGGTGAAATGTTGTGAAAGCACACAAAACGGCATGAACAAGCCAAATACTGCGTGTTGTACCGTTACAAGTGCGAAACTGCTATGTTGTGATATTCTCGTTAAAGCGCATGCAAGCATCGTGAAACCTTAAAGAACGATGTCATTTAGCGAGATACAGCGTTCTGTACTGCAATAAGTTGGTGAAAAAGTGTGAGGTTATGCAAATATCGTAATTGTGAACAAAACAGTGTAATAAAGCGTTTTTAGATACAAGTGCGAATGTTAGGTTAGGTCAAGATATGAACCGTCGTAAAACCGCATTAAACAATGTCAATTAGTGAGATGCAGTGTTTTTCACCATTAAAAGTCGGGAACTGCGATATCTAATGTGAAAGCGCTTGCAACCGTCGTTAGGTTAGGTTAGGTTAGGTTTTGTTAGGTTAGGTTAGGTTAGGTTAGATTAGGTTAGGTTGGGTTGAGTTGGGTTATGTTAGGTTAGGTTAGGTTGGGTTAGGTTAGGTTAGGTTAGGTTACGTTAGGTTAGGTTAGGTTAGGTTAGGTTACGTTAGGTTAGGTTAGGTTAGGTAAGGATAATTTGGTTAGGTTAGGTAAGGTTAGGTTAGGTTAGGTTGGGTTGGGTGTTGTTGGGTTGGGTGTTGTTGGGTTGGGTTGGGTTGGGTTAGGCTGGGTTAGGTTAGGTTAGGTTACGTTAGGTTAGGTTAGGTTAGGTTAGGTTACGTTAGGTTATGTTAGGTTAGGTTAGGTTACGTTAGGTTAGGTTAGGTCAGGTAAGGTTAGGTTACGTTAGAATAGGTTAGGCTAGGTTAGGTTACGTTAGGTTAGGTTAAGTTAGGTTAGGTTAGGTTTGGTTAGGTTTGGTTTGGTTAGCTTAGGTTAGGTTAGGTTGGGTTGGGTTGGGTTAGGTTAGGTTAGGTTAGGTTAGGTTGGGTTAGGTTAGTTTAGGTTAGGTTAGGTTAGGTTAGGTTGGGTTGGGTTGGGTTGGGTTAGGTTAGGTTAGGTTAGGTTTGGTAAGGTTAGGTTAGGTTAGGTTACGTTAGGTTAAGCTATGAAGCGTCGTAAAACCGCATTAAACAATGTCACTTAGTGAGATGCAGTGTTTTTCACCTTTACAAGTTGGGAACTGTGATATCTAATGTGAAAGCGCTTGAAACCGTCGTAATGTTGTAGAAAGCAATGTAAAGTAGCGAGTAAAACGTTTTCTAACGATAGAAGTGCGAAGGTTATGTTAGGTTATGTTAGTTTAAGCTAGGTAGCGTCGTGAAACTACCAAAAACAACGTCATCTAACGAGATAGTGTTGTTTTATTGCGAGTACGAAACTGCGATAGGTGAAATGTTGTGAAAGCACACAAAACGGCATGAACAAGCCAAATACTGCGTGTTGTACCGTTACAAGTGCGAAACTGCTATGTTGTGATATTCTCGTTAAAGCGCATGCAAGCATCGTGAAACCTTAAAGAACGATGTCATTTAGCGAGATACAGCGTTCTGTACTGCAATAAGTTGGTGAAAAACTGTGAGGTTATGCAAATATCCTAATTGTGAACGAAACAGTGTAATTGAACGTCTTTAGATACAAGTGCGAATGTTAGGTTAGGTTGACATATCAACCGTCGTAAAACCGCATTAAACAATGTCACTTAGTGAGATGTAGTGTTTTTCAACATTACAAGTCGGGAACTACGATATCTAATGTGAAAGCGCATGAAACCGTCGTAATCTTGTAGAAAACATTGTAAAGTTGCGAGTAAAACGTTTTCTAACGATAGAAGTGCGAAGGTTAGGTTAGGTTACGTTAGTTTAAGCTAGGTAGCGTCGTGAAACTACCAAAAACGACGTCATCTAACGAGATAGTGTTGTTTTATAGCGAGTATTAAACTGCGATAGGTGAAATGTTGTGAAAGCACACAAAACGGCATGAACAAGCCAAATACTGCGTGTTCTACCGTTACAAGTGAGAAACTGCTTTATTGTGATATTCTCGTTTAAGCGCATGCAAGTATCGTGAAACCTTAAAGAACGATGTCATTTAGCGAGATACAGCGTTCTGTACTGTAATAAGTTGGTGAGAAACTGTGAGGTCAAGCAAATATCGTAATTGTGAACGAAACAGTGTAATTGAGCGTATTTAGATACAAGTGCGAATGTTAGGTTAGGTTGAGATATCAACCGTCGTAAAACCGCATTAAACAATGTCACTTAGTGAGATGTAGTGTTTTTCAACATTACAAGTCATGAACTACGATATCTAATGTGAAAGCGCATGAAACCGTCGTAATCTTGTAGAAAACATTGTAAAGTTGCGAGTAAAACGTTTTCTAACGATAGAAGTGCGAAGGTTAGCTTGAGTTATGTTAGTTTAAGCTATGCAGCGTCGTGAGACCACGAAAAAGGACGTCATCTAACGAGATAGTGTTGTTTTATTGCATGTACGAAACTGCAATAGGTGAAATGTTGTGAAAGTACACAAAACGGCTTGAACAAGCCAGATACTGCGTGTTGTACCGTTACAAGTGCGAAACTGCTATAATGTGATATTCTCGTTAAAGCGCATGCAAGCATCGTGAAACCTTAAAGAACGATGTCATTTAGCGAGATACAGCGTTCTGTACTGCAATAAGTTGGTGAAAAACTGTGAGGTTATGCAAATATCGTAATTGTGAACGAAACAGTGTAATAGAGCGTTTTTCAATACAAGTACGAATGTTTGGTTAGGGTAAGATATGAACCGTCCTAAAACCGCACTAAACAATGTCACTTAGTGAGATGCAGTGTTTTTCACCATTACAAGTCGGGAACTGCGATATCTAATGTGAAAGCGCTTGCAAACGTCGTTAGGTTAGGTTAGGTTAGGTTAGGTCAGGTTAGGTTACGTTAGGTTACGTTAGGTTAGGTTTGGTTAGGTTAGGTTAGGTTAGGTTAGGTTATGTTAGGTTAGGTTGGGTTAGGTTAGGTTAGGTTACGTTAGGTTAAGGTATGAACCGTCGTAAAACCGCAATAAACAATGTCACTTAGTGAGATGCAGTGTTTTTCACCTTTAAAAGTTGGGAACTGCGATATCTAATGTGAAAGCGCTTGAAACCGTCGTAATGTTGTAGAAACCAATGTAAAGTAGCGAGTAAAACGTTTTCTAACGATAGAAGTGCGAAGGTTATGTTAGGTTATGTTAGTTTAAGCTAGGTAGCGTCGTGAAACCACCAAAAACGACGTCATCTAACGAGATAGTGTTGTTTTATTGCGAGTACGAAACTGCGATAGGTAAAATGTTGTGAAAGCACACCAAACGGCATGAACAAGCCAAATACTGCGTGTTGTACCGTTACAAGTGCGAAACTGCTATGTTTTGACATTCTCGGTAAAGCGCATGCAAGTATCGTGAAACCTTAAAGAACGATGTCATTTAGCGAGATACAGCGTTCTGTACTGTAATAAGTTGGTGAGAATCTGTGAGGTCAAGCAAATATCGTAATTGTGAACTAAACAGTGTAATTGAGCGTCTTTAGATACAAGTGCGAATGTTAGGTTAGGTTGACATATCAACCGTCGTAAAACCGCATTAAACAATGTCACTTAGTGAGATGTAGTGTTTTTCAACATTACAAGTCGGGAACTACGATATCTAATGTGAAAGCGCATGAAACCGTCGTAATCTTGTAGAAAACATTGTAAAGTTGCGAGTAAAACGTTTTCTAACGATAGAAGTGCGAAGGTTAGGTTAGGTTAGGTTAGTTTAAGCTAGGTAGCGTCGTGAAACTACCAAAAACGACGTCATCTAACGAGATAGTGTTGTTTTATAGCGAGTATTAAACTGCGATAGGTGAAATGTTGTGAAAGCACACAAAACGGCATGAACAAGCCAAATACTGCATGTTCTACCGTTACAAGTGCGAAACTGCTATATTGTGATATTCTCGTTAAAGCGCATGCAAGCATCGTGAAACCTTAAAGAAATATGTCATTTAGCGAGATACAACGTTCTGTACTGCAATAAGTTGGTGAAAAACTGTGAGGTTATGCAAATATCGTAATTGTGAACAAAACAGTGTAATAAAGCGTTTTTAGATACAAGTGCGAATGTTAGGTTAGGTTAAGATATGAACCGTCGTAAAACCGCATTAAACAATGTCAATTAGTGAGATGCAGTGTTTTTCACCATTAAAAGTCGGGAACTACGATATCTAATGTGAAAGCGCTTGCAACCGTCGTTAGGTTAGGTTAGGTTAGGTTTTGTTAGGTTAGGTTAGGTTAGGTTAGATTAGGTTAGGTTGGGTTGAGTTGGGTTAGGTTAGGTTAGGTTAGGTTAGGTTGGGTTAGGTTAGGTTAGGTTAGGTTAGGTTACGTTAGGTTAGGTTAGGTTAGGTTACGTTAGGTTAGGTTAGGTAAGGATAATTTGGTTAGGTTAGGTAAGGTTAGGTTAGGTTAGGTTGGGTTGGGTGTTGTTGGGTTGGGTGTTGTTGGGTTGGGTTGGGTTGGGTTAGGCTGGGTTAGGTTAGGTTAGGTTACGTTAGGTTAGGTTAGGTTAGGGTACGTTAGGTTATGTTAGGTTAGGTTACGTTAGGTTAGGTTAGGTTAGGTTGGGTTAGGTTAGTTTAGGTTAGGTTAGGTTAGGTTAGGTTGGGTTGGGTTGGGTTAGGTTAGGTTAGGTTAGGTTTGGTAAGGTTAGGTTAGGTTAGGTTACGTTAGGTTAAGGTATGAACCGTCGTAAAACCGCATTAAACAATGTCACTTAGTGAGATGCAGTGTTTTTCACCTTTACAAGTTGGGAACTGTGATATGTAATGTGAAAGCGCTTGAAACCGTCGTAATGTTGTAGAAAGCAATGTAAAGTAGCGAGTAAAACGTTTTCTAACGATAGAAGTGCGAAGGTTATGTTAGGTTGAGTTATGTTAGTTTAAGCTAGGTAGCGTCGTGAAACTACCAAAAACAACGTCATCTAACGAGATAGTGTTGTTTTATTGCGAGTACGAAACTGCGATAGGTGAAATGTTGTGAAAGCACACAAAACGGCATGAACAAGCCAAATACTGCGTGTTGTACCGTTACAAGTGCGAAACTGCTATGTTGTGATATTCTCGTAAAGCGCATGCAAGCAACGTGAAACCTTAAAGAACGATGTCATTTAGCGAGATACAGCGTTCTGTACTGCAATAAGTTGGTGAAAAACTGTGAGGTTATGCAAATATCCTAATTGTGAACGAAACAGTGTAATAGAGCGTTTTTTAATGCAAGTGCGAATGTTAGGTTAGGTTAAGATATGAACCGTCGTAAAACCGCATTAAACAATGTCACTTAGTGAAATGCAGTGTTTTTCACCATTACAAGTCGGGAACTGCGATATCTAATGTGAAAGCGCTTGCAAACGTCGTTAGGTTAGGTTAGGTTAGGTTAGGTTAGGTTACGTTAGGTTAGGTTAGGTTAGGTTTGGTTAGGTTAGGTTAGGTTAGGTTGGTTAGGGATGTTAGGTAAGGTTTGGTTAGGTTAGGTTAGGTTAGGTTGGGTTAGGTAAGGTTAGGTTAGGTTAAGATATGAACCGTGCTAAAACCGCATTAAACAATGTCACTTAGTGAGATGCTGTGTTTTTCACCATTACAAGTCGGGAACTGCGATATCTAATGTGAAAGCGCATGAAACCGTCGTAATCTTGTAGAAAACATTGTAAAGTAGCGAATAAAACGTTTTCTAACGATAGAAGTGCGAAGGTTCGGTTAGTTTGAGCTAGGTAGCGTCGTGAAGCCACCAAAAACGATGTCATCTAACGAGATAGTGTTGTTTTATTGCGAGTACGAAACTGCGATAGGTGAAATATTGGGAAAGCACACAAAATGGCATGAACTAGCCAGATACTGCGTCTTGTGCCGTTACAAGTGCGAAACTGCTTTATTGTGATATTCTCGTTAAAGCGCATGCAAGTATCGTGAAACCTTAAAGAACGATGTCATTTAGCGAGATACAGCGTTCTGTACTGTAATAAGTTGGTGAGAAACTGTGAGGTCAAGCAAATATCGTAATTGTGAACGAAACAGTGTAATTGAGCGTATTTAGATACAAGTGCGAATGTTAGGTTAGGTTGAGATATCAACCGTCGTAAAACCGCATTAAACAATGTCACTTAGTGAGATGTAGTGTTTTTCAACATTACAAGTCGGGAACTACGATATCTAATGTGAAAGCGCATGAAACCGTCGTAATCTTGTAGAAAACATTGTAAAGTTGCGAGTAAAACGTTTTCTAACGATAGAAGTGCGAAGGTTAGCTTGAATTATGTTAGTTTAAGCTATGTAGCGTCGTGAGACCACCAAAAAGGACGCCATCTAACGAGATAGTGTTGTTTTATTGCATGTACGTAACTGCAATAGGTGAAATGTTGTGAAAGTACACAAAACGGCTTGAACAAACCAGATACTGCGTGTTGTACCGTTACAAGTGCGAAACTGCTATAATGTGATATTCTTGTTAAAGCGCATGCAAGCATCGTGAAACCTTAAAGAACGATGTCCTTTAGCGAGATACAGCGTTCTGTACTGCAATAAGTTGGTGAAAAACTGTGAGGTTATGCAAATATCCTAATTGTGAACGAAACAGTGTAATAGAGCGTTTTTCAATACAAGTACGAATGTTATGTTAGGTTAAGATATGAACCGTCGTAAAACCGCATTAAACAATGTCACTTAGTGAGATGCAGTGTTTTTCACCATTACAAGTCGGGAACTGCGATATCTAATGTGAAAGCGCTTGCAAACGTCGTTAGGTTAGGTTAGGTTAGGTTAGGTTAGGTTACGTTAGGTTAGGTTTGGTTAGGTTAGGTTATGTTAGGTTAGGTTGGGTTAGGTTAGGTTAGGTTAGGTTAAGATATGAACCGCGCTAAAACCGCATTAAACAATGTCACTTAGTGAGATGCAGTGTTTTTCACCTTTACAAGTTGGGAACTGCGATATCTAAGTTGAAACGCTTGAAACCGTCGTAATGTTGTAGAAAGCAATGTAAAGTAGCGAGTAAAACGTTTTCTCACGATAGAAGTGCGAAGGTTAGATTAGGTTGAGTTATGTTAGTTTAAGCTAGGTAGCGTCGTGAAACCACCAAAAACGACGTCATCTAACGAGATAGTGTTGTTTTATGGCGAGTACGAAACTGCGATAGGTAAAATGTTGTGAAAGCACACAAAACGGCATGAACAAGCCAAATACTGCGTGTTGTACCGTTACAAGTGCGAAACTGCTATGTTTTGACATTCTCGGTAAAGCGCATGCAAGTATCGTGAAACCTTAAAGAACGATGTCATTTAGCGAGATACAGCGTTCTGTACTGTAATACGTTGGTGAGAAACTGTGAGGTCAAGCAAATATCGTAATTGTGAACGAAACAGTGTAATTGAGCGTCTTTAGATACAAGTGCGAATGTTAGGTTAGGTTGACATATCAACCGTCGTAAAACCGCATTAAACAATGTCACTTAGTGAGATGTAGTGTTTTTCAACATTACAAGTCGGGAACTACGATATCTAATGTGAAAGCGCATGAAAGCGTCGTAATCTTGTAGAAAACATTGTAAAGTTGCGAGTAAAACGTTTTCTAACGATAGAAGTGCGAAGGTTAGGTTAGGTTAGGTTAGTTTAAGCTAGGTAGCGTCGTGAAACTACCAAAAACGACGTCATCTAACGAGATAGTGTTGTTTTATAGCGAGTATTAAACTGCGATAGGTGAAATGTTGTGAAAGCACACAAAACGGCATGAACAAGCCAAATACTGCGTGTTCTACCGTTACAAGTGCGAAACTGCTATATTGTGATATTCTCGTTAAAGCGCATGCAAGCATCGTGAAACCTTAAAGAAATATGTCATTTAGCGAGATGAAACGTTCTGTACTGCAATAAGTTGGTGAAAAACTGTGAGGTTATGCAAATATCGTAATTGTGAACAAAACAGTGTAATAAAGCGTTATTAGATACAAGTGCGAATGTTAGGTTAGGTCAAGATATTGTCACCAATCTTGTCACCAATCTTGTCTTACTCAAGGAAAACTTCCGCAGAACTGCTCGTCAAGCTAGGAAAAAACAAAAGCGGCCCAGTCCCAACTTCTTCGTCCTCTTCCACACGAAAACCACGCGAATTCATGCGGCATTAGTCCCCCCTTTTAAAAAGCATCGACTCGATGCTTCTAAATAAAAGGAGAAGAAAAAAAAGACCCATAATTAGAACACGCGTTGACGCAGAGAATCACAAAGTGAGTGCCAGGGAAAACAAAGAGGGCGCACAAGCACTTGGACCATGCGCGAACAGAACAGCACCAGTGGAAGAGTCAAGAAGAAAAAAAAAAAAAAAAAAAAAACGGTAAGGTGACAAGATATATACCTCGCTCTCTCTAGGTTACAATCTGCTTCTCACGTAATGGAGTACGCGTTCATGTACGATCATCTAAGACCGTCGTCTATAGGTTTGGTGAACTGCCCAACCTCAACGTCTCAAGAATCTTGACGGTGATCCATGTATAACGGAATTACCCCCTCCAGTGTCAGCTGCTTGGGATCCCTCTCGTTAGTTTTGCTTATCTGCAAACAAACTATTCGTGTAGTCAATTAAAAAAAAAAAAAAAAAAAAAAAAGCGGCCCAGTCCCAACTTCTTCGTCCTCTTCCACACGAAAACCACGCGAATTCATGCGGCAATATGAACCGTCGTAAAACCGCATTAAACAATGTCAATTAGTGAGATGCAGTGTTTTTCACCATTAAAAGTCGGGAACTGCGATATCTAATGTGAAAGCGCTTGCAACCGTCGTTAGGTTAGGTTAGGTTAGGTTTTGTTAGGTTAGGTTAGGTTAGGTTAGATTAGGTTAGGTTGGGTGTAGTTGGGTTAGGTTAGGTTAGGTTAGGTTAGGTTGGGTTAGGTTAGGTTAGGTTAGGTTACGTTAGGTTAGGTTAGGTTAGGTTAGGTTAGGTTACGTTAGGTTAGGTTAGGTTAGGTAAGGATAATTTGGTTAGGTTAGGTAAGGTTAGGTTAGGTTAGGTTGGGTTGGGTGTTGTTGGGTTGGGTGTTGTTGGGTTGGGTTGGGTTGGGTTAGGCTGGGTTAGGTTAGGTTAGGTTACGTTAGGTTAGGTTAGGTTAGGTTAGGTTAGGTTACGTTAGGTTATGTTAGGTTAGGTAAGGTTACGTTAGGTTAGGTTAGGTCAGGTAAGGTTAGGTTACGTTAGAATAGGTTAGGTTAGGTTAGGTTACGTTAGGTTAGGTTAAGTTAGGTTAGGTTAGGTTTGGTTAGGTTTGGTTTGGTTAGCTTAGGTTAGGTTAGGTTGGGTTGGGTTGGGTTAGGTTAGGTTAGGTTAGGTTGGGTTAGGTTAGTTTAGGTTAGGTTAGGTTAGGTTAGGTTGGGTTGGGTTGGGTTAGGTTAGGTTAGGTTAGGTTTGGTAAGGTTAGGTTAGGTTAGGTTACGTTAGGTTAAGGTATGAAGCGTCGTAAAACCGCATTAAACAATGTCACTTAGTGAGATGCAGTGTTTTTCACCTTTACAAGTTGGGAACTGTGATATCTAATGTGAAAGCGCTTGAAACCGTCGTAATGTTGTAGAAAGCAATGTAAAGTAGCGAGTAAAACGTTTTCTAACGATAGAAGTGCGAAGGTTATGTTAGGTTGAGTTATGTTAGTTTAAGCTAGGTAGCGTCGTGAAACTACCAAAAACAACGTCATCTAACGAGATAGTGTTGTTTTATTGCGAGTACGAAACTGCGATAGGTGAAATGTTGTGAAAGCACACAAAACGGCATGAACAAGCCAAATACTGCGTGTTGTACCGTTACAAGTGCGAAACTGCTATGTTGTGATATTCTCGTTAAAGCGCATGCAAGCATCGTGAAACCTTAAAGAACGATGTCATTTAGCGAGATACAGCGTTCTGTACTGCAATAAGTTGGTGAAAAACTGTGAGGTTATGCAAATATCGTAATTGTGAACAAAACAGTGTAATAAAGCGTTTTTAGATACAAGTGCGAATGTTAGGTTAGGTCAAGATATGAACCGTCGTAAAACCGCATTAAACAATGTCAATTAGTGAGATGCAGTGTTTTTCACCATTAAAAGTCGGGAACTGCGATATCTAATGTGAAAGCGCTTGCAACCGTCGTTAGGTTAGGTTAGGTTAGGTTTTGTTAGGTTAGGTTAGGTTAGGTTAGATTAGGTTAGGTTGGGTTGAGTTGGGTTAGGTTAGGTTAGGTTAGGTTGGGTTAGGTTAGGTTAGGTTAGGTTACGTTAGGTTAGGTTAGGTTAGGTTAGGTTAGGTTACGTTAGGTTAGGTTAGGTTAGGTAAGGATAATTTGGTTAGGTTAGGTAAGGTTAGGTTAGGTTAGGTTGGGTTGGGTGTTGTTGGGGTGGGTGTTGTTGGGTTGGGTTGGGTTGGGTTAGGCTGGGTTAGGTTAGGTTAGGTTACGTTAGGTTAGGTTAGGTTAGGTTAGGTTACGTTAGGTTATGTTAGGTTAGGTTAGGTTACGTTAGGTTAGGTTAGGTCAGGTAAGGTTAGGTTACGTTAGAATAGGTTAGGTTAGGTTAGGTTACGTTAGGTTAGGTTAAGTTAGGTTAGGTTAGGTTTGGTTAGGTTTGGTTTGGTTAGCTTAGGTTAGGTTAGGTTGGGTTGGGTTGGGTTAGGTTAGGTTAGGTTAGGTTAGGTTGGGTTAGGTTAGTTTAGGTTAGGTTAGGTTAGGTTAGGTTGGGTTGGGTTGGGTTAGGTTAGGTTAGGTTAGGTTTGGTAAGGTTAGGTTAGGTTAGGTTACGTTAGGTTAAGCTATGAAGCGTCGTAAAACCGCATTAAACAATGTCACTTAGTGAGATGCAGTGTTTTTCACCTTTACAAGTTGGGAACTGTGATATCTAATGTGAAAGCGCTTGAAACCGTCGTAATGTTGTAGAAAGCAATGTAAAGTAGCGAGTAAAACGTTTTCTAACGATAGAAGTGCGAAGGTTATGTTAGGTTGAGTTATGTTAGTTTAAGCTAGGTAGCGTCGTGAAACTACCAAAAACAACGTCATCTAACGAGATAGTGTTGTTTTATTGCGAGTACGAAACTGCGATAGGTGAAATGTTGTGAAAGCACACAAAACGGCATGAACAAGCCAAATACTGCGTGTTGTACCGTTACAAGTGCGAAACTGCTATGTTGTGATATTCTCGTTAAAGCGCATGCAAGCATCGTGAAACCTTATAGAACGATGTCATTTAGCGAGATACAGCGTTCTGTACTGCAATAAGTTGGTGAAAAACTGTGAGGTTATGCAAATATCCTAATTGTGAACGAAACAGTGTAATAGAGCGTTTTTTAATGCAAGTGCGAATGTTAGGTTAGGTTAAGATATGAACCGTCGTAAAACCGCATTAAACAATGTCACTTAGTGAGATGCAGTGTTTTTCACCATTACAAGTCGGGAACTTCGATATCTAAAGTGAAAGCGCTTGCAAACGTCGTTAGGTTAGGTTAGGTTAGGTTAGGTTAGGTTACGTTAGGTTAGGTTAGGTTAGGTTTGGTTAGGTTAGGTTAGGTTAGGTTAGGTTAGAGATGTTAGGTAAGGTTTGGTTAGGTTAGGTTAGGTTAGGTTGGGTTAGGTAAGGTTAGGTTAGGTTAAGATATGAACCGCGCTAAAACCGCATTAAACAATGTCACTTAGTGAGATGCTGTGTTTTTCACCATTAAAAGTCGGGAACTGCGATATCTAATGTGAAAGCGCATGAAACCGTCGTAATCTTGTAGAAAACATTGTAAAGTAGCGAATAAAACGTTTTCTAACGATAGAAGTGCGAAGGTTCGGTTAGTTTGAGCTAGGTAGCGTCGTGAAGCCACCAAAAACGATGTCATCAAAAGAGATAGTGTTGTTTTATTGCGAGTACGAAACTGCGATAGGTGAAATATTGGGAAAGCACACAAAATGGCATGACTAGCCTGATACTTCGTCTTGTGCCGTTACAAGTGCTAAACTGCTTTATTGTGATATTCTCGTTAAAGCGCATGCAAGTATCGTGAAACCTTAAAGAACGATGTCATTTAGCGAGATACAGCGTTCTGTACTGTAATAAGTTGGTGAGAAACTGTGAGGGCAAGCAAATATCGTAATTGTGAACGAAACAGTGTAATTGAGCGTATTTAGATACAAGTGCGAATGTTAGGTTAGGTTGAGATATCAACCGTCGTAAAACCGCATTAAACAATGTCACTTAGTGAGATGTAGTGTTTTTCAACATTACAAGTCGGGAACTACGATATCTAATGTGAAAGCGCATGAAACCGTCGTAATCTTGTAGAAAACATTGTAAAGTAGCGAATAAAGCGTTTTCTAACGATAGAAGTGCGAAGGTTCGGTTAGTTTAAGCTATGTAGCGTCGTGAGATCACCAAAAAGGACGTCATCTAACGAGATAGTGTTGTTTTATTGCATGTACGAAACTGCAATAGGTGAAATGTTGTGAAAGTACACAAAACGGCTTGAACAAGCCAGATACTGCGTGTTGTACCGTTACAAGTGCGAAACTGCTATAATGTGATATTCTCGTTAAAACGCATGCAAGCATCGTGAAACCTTAAAGAACGATGTCATTTAGCGAGATACAGCGTTCTGTACTGCAATAAGTTGGTGAGAAACTGTGAGGTTATGCAAATATCGTAATTGTGAACGAAACAGTGTAATAGAGCGTTTTTCAATACAAGTACGAATGTTAGGTTAGGTTGACATATCAACCATCGTAAAACCGCATTAAACAATGTCACTTAGTGAGATGTAGTGTTTTTCAACATTACAAGTCGGGAACTACGATATCTAATGTGAAAGCGCATGAAACCGTCGTAATCTTGTAGAAAACATTGTAAAGTTGCGAGTAAAACGTTTTCTAACGATAGAAGTGCGAAGGTTAGCTTGAGTTATGTTAGTTTAAGCTATGTAGCGTCGTGAGACCACCAAAAAGGACGTCATCTAACGAGATAGTGTTGTTTTATTGCATGTACGAAACTGCAATAGGTGAAATGTTGTGAAAGTACACAAAACGGCATGAACAAGTCAAATACTGCGTGTTCTACCGTTACAAGTGCGAAACTGCTATATTGTGATAATCTCGTTAAAGCGCATGCAAGCATCGTGAAACCTTAAAGAACAATGTCATTTAGCGAGATACAGCGTTCTGTACTGCAATAAGTTGGTGAAAAACTGTGAGGTTATGCAAATATCGTAATTGTGAACGAAACAGTGTAATAGAGCGTTTTTCAATACAAGTACGAATGTTAGGTTAGGTTAAGATATGAACCGTCGTAAAACCGCACTAAACAATGTCACTTAGTGAGATGCAGTGTTTTTCACCATTACAAGTCGGGAACTGCGATATCTAATGTGAAAGCGCTTGCAAACGTCGTTAGGTTAGGTTAGGTTAGGTTAGGTTAGGTTACGTTAGGTTAGGTTTGGTTAGGTTAGGTTAGGTTAGGTTAGGCTAGGTTGGGTTAGGTTAGGTTAGGTTACGTTAGGTTAAGGTATGAACCGTCGTAAAACCGCAATAAACAATGTCACTTAGTGAGATGCAGTGTTTTTCACCTTTACAAGTTGGGAACTGCGATATCTAATGTGAAAGCGCTTGAAACCGTCGTAATGTTGCAGAAAGCAATGTAAAGTAGCGAGTAAAACGTTTTCTAACGATAGAAGTGCGAAACTTATGTTAGGTTATGTTAGTTTAAGCTAGGTAGCGTCGTGAAACCACCAAAAACGACGTCATCTAACGAGATAGTGTTGTTTTATTGCGAGTACGAAACTGCGATAGGTAAAATGTTGTGAAAGCACACGAAACGGCATGAACAAGCCAAATACTGCGTGTTGTACCGTTACAAGTGCGAAACTGCTATGTTTTGACATTCTCGGTAAAGCGCATGCAAGTATCGTGAAACCTTAAAGAACGATGTCATTTAGCGAGATACAGCGTTCTGTACTGTAATAAGTTGGTGAGAAACTGTGAGGTCAAGCAAATATCGTAATTGGGAACGAAACAGTGTAATTGAGCGTCTTTAGATACAAGTGCGAATGTTAGGTTAGGTTGACATATCAACCGTCGTAAAACCGCATTAAACAATGTCACTTAGTGAGATGTAGTGTTTTTCAACATTACAAGTCGGGAACTACGATATCTAATGTGAAAGCGCATGAAACCGTCGTAATCTTGTAGAAAACATTGTAAAGTTGCGAGTAAAACGTTTTCTAACGATAGAAGTGCGAAGGTTAGGTTAGGTTAGGTTAGTTTAAGCTAGGTAGCGTCGTGAAACTACCAAAAACGACGTCATCTAACGAGATAGTGTTGTTTTATAGCGAGTATTAAACTGCGATAGGTGAAATGTTGTGAAAGCACACAAAACGGCTTGAACAAGCCAAATACTGCGTGTTCTACCGTTACAAGTGCGAAACTACTATATTGTGATATTCTCGTTAAAGCGCATGCAAGCATCGTGAAACCTTAAAGAAATATGTCATTTAGCGAGATACAACGTTCTGTACTGCAATAAGTTGGTGAAAAACTGTGAGGTTATGCAAATATCGTAATTGTGAACAAAACAGTGTAATAAAGTGTTTTTAGATACAAGTGCGAATGTTAGGTTAGGTTAAGATATGAACCGTCGTAAAACCGCATTAAAAATGTCAATTAGTGAGATGCAGTGTTTTTCACCATTAAAAGTCGGGAACTGCGATATCTAATGTGAAAGCGCTTGCAACCGTCGTTAGGTTAGGTTAGGTTAGGTTTTGTTAGGTTAGGTTAGGTTAGGTTAGATTAGGTTAGGTTGGGTTGAGTTGGGTTAGGTTAGGTTAGGTTAGGTTAGGTTGGGTTAGGTTAGGTTAGGTTAGGTTAGGTTACGCTAGGTTAGGTTAGGTTAGGTTACGTTAGGTTAGGTTAGGTTAGGTAAGGATAATTTGGTTAGGTTAGGTAAGGTTAGGTTAGGTTAGGTTGGGTTGGGTGTTGTTGGGTTGGGTGTTGTTGGGTTGGGTTGGGTTGGGTTAGGTTGGGTTAGGTTAGGTTAGGTTACGTTAGGTTAGGTTAGGTTAGGTTACGTTAGGTTATGTTAGGTTAGGTTACGTTAGGTTAGGTTAGGTCAGGTAAGATTAGGTTACGTTAGAATAGGTTAGGTTAGGTTAGGTTACGTTAGGTTAGGTTAAGTTAGGTTAGGTTAGGTTTGGTTAGGTTAGCTTAGGTTAGGTTAGGTTGGGTTGGGTTGGGTTGGGTTAGGTTAGGTTAGGTTAGGTTAGGTTAGGTTAGGTTGGGTTAGGTTAGTTTAGGTTAGGTTAGGTTAGGTTAGGTTGAGTTGGGTTCGGTTAGGTTAGGTTAGGTTAGGTTTGGTAAGGTTAGGTTAGGTTAGGTTACGTTAGGTTAAGGTATGAACCGTCGTAAAACCGCATTAAACAATGTCACTTAGTGAGATGCAGTGTTTTTCACCTTTACAAGTTGGGAACTGTGATATCTAATGTGAAAGCGCTTGAAACCGTCGTAATGTTGTAGAAAGCAATGTAAAGTAGCGAGTAAAACGTTTTCTAACGATAGAAGTGCGAAGGTTATGTTAGGTTGAGTTATGTTAGTTTAAGCTAGGTAGCGTCGTGAAACTACCAAAAACAACGTCATCTAACGAGATAGTGTTGTTTTATTGCGAGTACGAAACTGCGATAGGTGAAATGTTATGAAAGCACACAAAACGGCATGAACAAGCCAAATACTGCGTGTTGTACCGTTACAAGTGCGAAACTGCTATGTTGTGATATTCTCGTAAAGCGCATGCAAGCATCGTGAAACCTTAAAGAACGATGTCATTTAGCGAGATACAGCGTTCTGTACTGCAATAAGTTGGTGAAAAACTGTGAGGTTATGCAAATATCCTAATTGTGAACGAAAAAGTGTAATAGAGCGTTTTTTAATGCAAGTGCGAATGTTAGGTTAGGTTAAGATATGAACCGTCGTAAAACCGCATTAAACAATGTCACTTAGTGAAATGCAGTGTTTTTCACCATTACAAGTCGGGAACTGCGATATCTAATGTGAAAGCGCTTGCAAACGTCGTTAGGTTAGGTTAGGTTAGGTTAGGTTAGGTTACGTTAGGTTAGGTTAGGTTAGGTTTGGTTAGGTTAGGTTAGGTTAGGTTGGTTAGGGATGTTAGGTAAGGTTTGGTTAGGTTAGGTTAGGTTAGGTTGGGTTAGGTAAGGTTAGGTTAGGTTAAGATATGAACCGTGCTAAAACCGCATTAAACAATGTCACTTAGTGAGATGCTGTGTTTTTCACCATTACAAGTCGGGAACTGCGATATCTAATGTGAAAGCGCATGAAACCGCCGTAATCTTGTAGAAAACATTGTAAAGTAGCGAATAAAACGTTTTCTAACGATAGAAGTGCGAAGGTTCGGTTAGTTTGAGCTAGGTAGCGTCGTGAAGCCACCAAAAACGATGTCATCTAACGAGATAGTGTTGTTTTATTGCGAGTACGAAACTGCGATAGGTGAAATATTGGGAAAGCACACAAAATGGCATGAACTAGCCAGATACTGCGTCTTGTGCCGTTACAAGTGCGAAACTGCTTTATTGTGATATTCTCGTTAAAGCGCATGCAAGTATCGTGAAACCTTAAAGAACGATGTCATTTAGCGAGATACAGCGTTCTGTACTGTAATAAGTTGGTGAGAAACTGTGAGGTCAAGCAAATATCGTAATTGTGAACGAAACAGTGTAATTGAGCGTATTTAGATACAAGTGCGAATGTTAGGTTAGGTTGAGATATCAACCGTCGTAAAACCGCATTAAACAATGTCACTTAGTGAGATGTAGTGTTTTTCAACATTACAAGTCGGGAACTACGATATCTAATGTGAAAGCGCATGAAACCGTCGTAATCTTGTAGAAAACATTGTAAAGTTGCGAGTAAAACGTTTTCTAACGATAGAAGTGCGAAGGTTAGCTTGAGTTATGTTAGTTTAAGCTATGTAGCGTCGTGAGACCACCAAAAAGGACGCCATCTAACGAGATAGTGTTGTTTTATTGCATGTACGTAACTGCAATAGGTGAAATGTTGTGAAAGTACACAAAACGGCTTGAACAAACCAGATACTGCGTGTTGTACCGTTACAAGTGCGAAACTGCTATAATGTGATATTCTTGTTAAAGCGCATGCAAGCATCGTGAAACCTTAAAGAACGATGTCCTGTAGCGAGATACAGCGTTCTGTACTGCAATAAGTTGGTGAAAAACTGTGAGGTTATGCAAATATCCTAATTGTGAACGAAACAGTGTAATAGAGCGTTTTTCAATACAAGTACGAATGTTAGGTTAGGTTAAGATATGAACCGTCGTAAAACCGCATTAAACAATGTCACTTAGTGAGATGCAGTGTTTTTCACCATTACAAGTCGGGAACTGCGATATCTAATGTGAAAGCGCTTGCAAACGTCGTTAGGTTAGGTTAGGTTAGGTTAGGTTAGGTTAGGTTAGGTTAGGTTACGTTAGGTTAGGTTTGGTTAGGTTAGGTTAGGTTAGGTTAGGTTAGGTTATGTTAGGTTAGGTTGGGTTAGGTTAGGTTAGGTTAGGTTAGGTTAGGTTAAGATATGAACCGCGCTAAAACCGCATTAAACAATGTCACTTAGTGAGATGCAGTGTTTTTCACCTTTACAAGTTGGGAACTGCGATATCTAATGTGAAAGCGCTTGAAACCGTCGTAATGTTGTAGAAAGCAATGTAAAGTAGCGAGTAAAACGTTTTCTCACGATAGAAGTGCGAAGGTTATGTTAGGTTGAGTTATGTTAGTTTAAGCTAGGTAGCGTCGTGAAACCACCAAAAACGACGTCATCTAACGAGATAGTGTTGTTTTATTGCGAGTACGAAACTGCGATAGGTAAAATGTTGTGAAAGCACACAAAACGGCATGAACAAGCCAAATACTGCGTGTTGTACCGTTACAAGTGCGAAACTGCTATGTTGTGACATTCTCGGTAAAGCGCATGCAAGTATCGTGAAACCTTAAAGAACGATGTCATTTAGCGAGATACAGCGTTCTGTACTGTAATAAGTTGGTGAGAAACTGTGAGGTCAAGCAAATATCGTAATTGTGAACGAAACAGTGTAATTGAGCGTCTTTAGATACAAGTGCGAATGTTAGGTTAGGTTGACATATCAACCATCGTAAAACCGCATTAAACAATGTCACTTAGTGAGATGTAGTGTTTTTCAACATTACAAGTCGGGAACTACGATATCTAATGTGAAAGCGCATGAAACCATCGTAATCTTGTAGAAAACATTGTAAAGTTGCGAGTAAAACGTTTTCTAACGATAGAAGTGCGAAGGTTAGGTTAGGTTAGGTTAGTTTAGGCTAGGTAGCGTCGTGAAACTACCAAAAACGACGTCATCTAAAGAGATAGTGTTGTTTTATTGCGAGTATTAAACTGCGATAGGTGAAATGTTGTGAAAGCACACAAAACGGCATGAATAAGCCAAATACTGCGTGTTCTACCGTTACAAGTGCGAAACTGCTATATTGTGATATTCTAGTTAAAGCGCATGCAAGCATCGTGAAACCTTAAAGAACAATGTCATTTAGCGAGATACAGCGTTCTGTACTGCAATAAAATGGTGAAAAACTGTGAGGTTATGCAAATATCGTAATTGTGAACGAAACAGTGTAATAGAGCGTTTTTCAATACAAGTACGAATGTTAGGTTAGGTTAAGATATGAACCGTCGTAAAACCGCACTAAACAATGTCACTTAGTGAGATGCAGTGTTTTTCACCATTACAAGTCGGGAACTGCGATATCTAATGTGAAAGCGCTTGCAAACGTCGTTAGGTTAGGTTAGGTTAGGTTAGGTTAGGTTACGTTAGGTTACGTTAGGTTACGTTAGGTTAGGTTTGGTTAGGTTAGGTTAGGTTAGGTTATGTTAGGTTAGGTTGGGTTAGGTTAGGTTAGGTTACGTTAGGTTAAGGTATGAACCGTCGTAAAACCGCAATAAACAATGTCACTTAGTGAGATGCAGTGTTTTTCACCTTTACAAGTTGGGAACTGCGATATCTAATGTGAAAGCGCTTGAAACCGTCGTAATGTTGTAGAAAGCAATGTAAAGTAGCGAGTAAAACGTTTTCTAACGATAGAAGTGCGAAGGTTATGTTAGGTTATGTTAGTTTAAGCTAGGTAGCGTCGTGAAACCACCAAAAACGACGTCATCTAACGAGATAGTGTTGTTTTATTGCGAGTACGAAACTGCGATAGGTAAAATGTTGTGAAAGCACACAAAACGGCATGAACAAGCCAAATACTGCGTGTTGTACCGTTACAAGTGCGAAACTGCTATGTTTTGACATTCTCGGTAAAGCGCATGCAAGTATCGTGAAACCTTAAAGAACGATGTCATTTAGCGAGATACAGCGTTCTGTACTGTAATAAGTTGGTGAGAAAGTGTGAGGTCAAGCAAATATCGTAATTGTGAACGAAACAGTGTAATTGAGCGTCTTTAGATACAAGTGCGAATGTTAGGTTAGGTTGACATATCAACCGTCGTAAAACCGCATTAAACAATGTCACTTAGTGAGATGTAGTGTTTTTCAACATTACAAGTCGGGAACTACGATATCTAATGTGAAAGCGCATGAAACCGTCGTAATCTTGTAGAAAACATTGTAAAGTTGCGAGTAAAACGTTTTCTAACGATAGAAGTGCGAAGGTTAGGTTAGGTTACGTTAGTTTAAGCTAGGTAGCGTCGTGAAACTAGCAAAAACGACGTCATCTAACGAGATAGTGTTGTTTTATAGCGAGTATTAAACTGCGATAGGTGAAATGTTGTGAAAGCACACAAAACGGCATGAACAAGCCAAATACTGCGTGTTCTACCGTTACAAGTGAGAAACTGCTTTATTGTGATATTCTCGTTTAAGCGCATGCAAGTATCGTGAAACCTTAAAGAACGATGTCATTTAGCGAGATACAGCGTTCTGTACTGTAATAAGTTGGTGAGAAACTGTGAGGTCAAGCAAATATCGTAATTGTGAACGAAACAGTGTAATTGAGCGTATTTAGATACAAGTGCGAATGTTAGGTTAGGTTGAGATATCAACCGTCGTAAAACGGCATTAAACAATGTCACTTAGTGAGATGTAGTGTTTTTCAACATTACAAGTCGGGAACTACGATATCTAATGTGAAAGCGCATGAAACCGTCGTAATCTTGTAGAAAACATTGTAAAGTTGCGAGTAAAACGTTTTCTAACGATAGAAGTGCGAAGGTTAGCTTGAGTTATGTTAGTTTAAGCTATGTAGCGTCGTGAGACCACCAAAAAGGACGTCATCTAACGAGATAGTGTTGTTTTATTGCATGTACGTAACTGCAATAGGTGAAATGTTGTGAAAGTACACAAAACGGCTTGAACAAGCCAGATACTGCGTGTTGTACCGTTACAAGTGCGAAACTGCTATAATGTGTTATTCTTGTTAAAGCGCATGCAAGCATCGTGAAACCTTAAAGAACGATGTCCTTTAGCGAGATACAGCGTTCTGTACTGCAATAAGTTGGTGAAAAACTGTGAGGTTATGCAAATATCCTAATTGTGAACGAAACAGTGTAATAGAGCGTTTTTCAATACAAGTACGAATGTTATGTTAGGTTAAGATATGAACCGTCGTAAAACCGCATTAAACAATGTCACTTAGTGAGATGCAGTGTTTTTCACCATTACAAGTCGGGAACTGCGATATCTAATGTGAAAGCGCTTGCAAACGTCGTTAGGTTAGGTTAGGTTAGGTTAGGTTAGGTTACGTTGGGTTAGGTTTGGTTAGGTTAGGTTAGGTTAGGTTATGTTAGGTTAGGTTGGGTTAGGTTAGGTTAGGTTAGGTTAAGATATGAACCGCGCTAAAACCGCATTAAACAATGTCACTTAGTGAGATGCAGTGTTTTTCACCTTTACAAGTTGGGAACTGCGATATCTAATGTGAAAGCGCTTGAAACCGTCGTAATGTTGTAGAAAGCAATGTAAAGTAGCGAGTAAAACGTTTTCTCACGATAGAAGTGCGAAGGTTATGTTAGGTTGAGTTATGTTAGTTTAAGCTAGGTAGCGTCGTGAAACCACCAAAAACGACGTCATCTAACGAGATAGTGTTGTTTTATTGCGAGTACGAAACTGCGATAGGTAAAATGTTGTGAAAGCACACAAAACGGCATGAACAAGCCAAATACTGCGTGTTGTACCGTTACAAGTGCGAAACTGCTATGTTGTGACATTCTCGGTAAAGCGCATGCAAGTATCGTGAAACCTTAAAGAACGATGTCATTTAGCGAGATACAGCGTTCTGTACTGTAATAAGTTGGTGAGAAACTGTGAGGTCAAGCAAATATCGTAATTGTGAACGAAACAGTGTAATTGAGCGTCTTTAGATACAAGTGCGAATGTTAGGTTAGGTTGACATATCAACCATCGTAAAACCGCATTAAACAATGTCACTTAGTGAGATGTAGTGTTTTTCAACATTACAAGTCGGGAACTACGATATCTAATGTGAAAGCGCATGAAACCATCGTAATCTTGTAGAAAACATTGTAAAGTTGCGAGTAAAACGTTTTCTAACCATAGAAGTGCGAAGGTTAGGTTAGGTTAGGTTAGTTTAGGCTAGGTAGCGTCGTGAAACTACCAAAAACGACGTCATCTAAAGAGATAGTGTTGTTTTATTGCGAGTATTAAACTGCGATAGGTGAAATGTTGTGAAAGCACACAAAACGGCATGAACAAGCCAAATACTGCGTGTTCTACCGTTACAAGTGCGAAACTGCTATATTGTGATATTCTCGTTAAAGCGCATGCAAGCATCGTGAAACCTTAAAGAACAATGTCATTTAGCGAGATACAGCGTTCTGTACTGCAATAAAATGGTGAAAAACTGTGAGGTTATGCAAATATCGTAATTGTGAACGAAACAGTGTAATAGAGCGTTTTTCAATACAAGTACGAATGTTAGGTTAGGGTAAGATATGAACCGTCGTAAAACCGCACTAAACAATGTCACTTAGTGAGATGCAGTGTTTTTCACCATTACAAGTCGGGAACTGCGATATCTAATGTGAAAGCGCTTGCAAACGTCGTTAGGTTAGGTTAGGTTAGGTTAGGTTACGTTAGGTTACGTTAGGTTAGGTTTGGTTAGGTTAGGTTAGGTTAGGTTAGGTTAGGTTAGGTTATGTTAGGTTAGGTTGGGTTAGGTTAGGTTAGGTTACGTTAGGTTAAGGTATGAACCGTCGTAAAACCGCAATAAACAATGTCACTTAGTGAGATGCAGTGTTTTTCACCTTTAAAAGTTGGGAACTGCGATATCTAATGTGAAAGCGCTTGAAACCGTCGTAATGTTGTAGAAAGCAATGTAAAGTAGCGAGTAAAACGTTTTCTAACGATAGAAGTGCGAAGGTTATGTTAGGTTATGTTAGTTTAAGCTAGGTAGCGTCGTGAAACCACCAAAAACGACGTCATCTAACGAGATAGTGTTGTTTTATTGCGAGTACGAAACTGCGATAGGTAAAATGTTGTGAAAGCACACCAAACGGCATGAACAAGCCAAATACTGCGTGTTGTACCGTTACAAGTGCGAAACTGCTATGTTTTGACATTCTCGGTAAAGCGCATGCAAGTATCGTGAAACCTTAAAGAACGATGTCATTTAGCGAGATACAGCGTTCTGTACTGTAATAAGTTGGTGAGAAACTGTGAGGTCAAGCAAATATCGTAATTGTTAACTAAACAGTGTAATTGAGCGTCTTTAGATACAAGTGCGAATGTTAGGTTAGGTTGACATATCAACCGTCGTAAAACCGCATTAAACAATGTCACTTAGTGAGATGTAGTGTTTTTCAACATTACAAGTCGGGAACTACGATATCTAATGTGAAAGCGCATGAAACCGTCGTAATCTTGTAGAAAACATTGTAAAGTTGCGAGTAAAACGTTTTCTAACGATAGAAGTGCGAAGGTTAGGTTAGGTTAGGTTAGTTTAAGCTAGGTAGCGTCGTGAAACTACCAAAAACGACGTCATCTAACGAGATAGTGTTGTTTTATAGCGAGTATTAAACTGCGATAGGTGAAATGTTGTGAAAGCACACAAAACGGCATGAACAAGCCAAATACTGCGTGTTCTACCGTTACAAGTGCGAAACTGCTATATTGTGATATTCTCGTTAAAGCGCATGCAAGCATCGTGAAACCTTAAAGAAATATGTCATTTAGCGAGATACAACGTTCTGTACTGCAATAAGTTGGTGAAAAACTGTGAGGTTATGCAAATATCGTAATTGTGAACAAAACAGTGTAATAAAGCGTTTTTAGATACAAGTGCGAATGTTAGGTTAGGTTAAGATATGAACCGTCGTAAAACCGCATTAAACAATGTCAATTAGTGAGATGCAGTGTTTTTCACCATTAAAAGTCGGGAACTGCGATATCTAATGTGAAAGCGCTTGCAACCGTCGTTAGGTTAGGTTAGGTTAGGTTTTGTTAGGTTAGGTTAGGTTAGGTTAGATTAGGTTAGGTTGGGTTGAGTTGGGTTAGGTTAGGTTAGGTTAGGTTAGGTTGGGTTAGGTTAGGTTAGGTTAGGTTACGTTAGGTTAGGTTAGGTTAGGTTAGGTTACGTTAGGTTAGGTTAGGTTAGGTAAGGATAATTTGGTTAGGTTAGGTAAGGTTAGGTTAGGTTAGGTTGGGTTGGGTGTTGTTGGGTTGGGTGTTGGGTTGGGTTGGGTTGGGTTAGGCTGGGTTAGGTTAGGTTAGGTTACGTTAGGTTAGGTTAGGTTAGGTTACGTTAGGTTATGTTAGGTTAGGTTAGGTTACGTTAGGTTAGGTTAGGTCAGGTAAGGTTAGGTTACGTTAGAATAGGTTAGGTTAGGTTAGGTTACGTTAGGTTAGGTTAAGTTAGGTTAGGTTAGGTTTGGTTAGGTTTGGTTTGGTTAGCTTAGGTTAGGTTAGGTTGGGTTGGGTTGGGTTAGGTTAGGTTAGGTTAGGTTAGGTTGGGTTAGGTTAGTTTAGGTTAGGTTAGGTTAGGTTAGGTTAGGTTGGGTTGGGTTGGGTTAGGTTAGGTTAGGTTAGGTTTGGTAAGGTTAGGTTAGGTTAGGTTACGTTAGGTTAAGGTATGAACCGTCGTAAAACCGCATTAAACAATGTCACTTAGTGAGATGCAGTGTTTTTCGCCTTTACAAGTTGGGAACTGTGATATCTAGTGTGAAAGCGCTTGAAACCGTCGTAATGTTGTAGAAAGCAATGTAAAGTAGCGAGTAAAACGTTTTCTAACGATAGAAGTGCGAAGGTTATGTTAGGTTGAGTTATGTTAGTTTAAGCTAGGTAGCGTCGTGAAACTACCAAAAACAACGTCATCTAACGAGATAGTGTTGTTTTATTGCGAGTACGAAACTGCGATAGGTGAAATGTTGTGAAAGCACACAAAACGGCATGAGCAAGCCAAATACTGCGTGTTGTACCGTTACAAGTGCGAAACTGCTTTATTGTGATATTCTCGTTAAAGCGCATGCAAGTATCGTGAAACCTTAAAGAACGATGTCATTTAGCGAGATACAGCGTTCTGTACTGCAATAAGTTGGTGAAAAACTGTGAGGTTATGCAAATATCCTAATTGTGAACGAAACAGTGTAATAGAGCGTTTTTTAATGCAAGTGCGAATGTTAGGTTAGGTTAAGATATGAACCGTCGTAAAACCGCATTAAACAATGTCACTTAGTGAAATGCAGTGTTTTTCACCATTACAAGTCGGGAACTGCGATATCTAATGTGAAAGCGCTTGCAAACGTCGTTAGGTTAGGTTAGGTTAGGTTAGGTTACGTTAGGTTAGGTTAGGTTAGGTTTGGTTAGGTTAGGTTAGGTTAGGTTAGGGATGTTAGGTAAGGTTTGGTTAGGTTAGGTTAGGTTAGGTTGGGTTAGGTAAGGTTAGGTTAGGTTAAGATATGAACCGCGCTAAAACCGCATTAAACAATGTCACTTAGTGAGATGCTGTGTTTTTCACCATTACAAGTCGGGAACTGCGATATCTAATGTGAAAGCGCATGAAACCGTCGTAATCTTGTAGAAAACATTGTAAAGTAGCGAATAAAACGTTTTCTAACGATAGAAGTGCGAAGGTACGGTTAGTTTGAGCTAGGTAGCGTCGTGAAGCCACCAAAAACGATGTCATCTAACGAGATAGTGTTGTTTTATTGCGAGTACGAAACTGCGATAGGTGAAATATTGGGAAAGCACACAAAATGGCATGAACTAGCCAGATACTGCGTCTTGTGCCGTTACAAGTGTGAAACTGCTTTATTGTTATATTCTCGTTAAAGCGCATGCAAGTATCGTGAAACCTTAAAGAACGATGTCATTTAGCGAGATACAGCGTTCTGTACTGTAATAAGTTGGTGAGAAACTGTGAGGTCAAGCAAATATCGTAATTGTGAACGAAACAGTGTAATTGAGCGTATTTAGATACAAGTGCGAATGTTAGGTTAGGTTGAGATATCAACCGTCGTAAAACCGCATTAAACAATGTCACTTAGTGAGATGTAGTGTTTTTCAACATTACAAGTCATGAACTACGATATCTAATGTGAAAGCGCATGAAACCGTCGTAATCTTGTAGAAAACATTGTAAAGTTGCGAGTAAAACGTTTTCTAACGATAGAAGTGCGAAGGTTAGCTTGAGTTATGTTAGTTTAAGCTATGCAGCGTCGTGAGACCACCAAAAAGGACGTCATCTAACGAGATAGTGTTGTTTTATTGCATGTACGAAACTGCAATAGGTGAAATGTTGTGAAAGTACACAAAACGGCTTGAACAAGGCAGATACTGCGTGTTGTACCGTTACAAGTGCGAAACTGCTATAATGTGATATTCTCGTTAAAGCGCATGCAAGCATCGTGAAACCTTAAAGAACGATGTCATTTAGCGAGATACAGCGTTCTGTACTGCAATAAGTTGGTGAAAAACTGTGAGGTTATGCAAATATCGTAATTGTGAACGAAACAGTGTAATAGAGCGTTTTTCAATACAAGTACGAATGTTAGGTTAGGTTAAGATATGAACCGTCGTAAAACCGCATTAAACAATGTCACTTAGTGAGATGCAGTGTTTTTCACCATTACAAGTCGGGAACTGCGATATCTAATGTGAAAGCGCTTGCAAACGTCGTTAGGTTAGGTTAGGTTAGGTTAGGTTAGGTTAGGTTACGTTAGGTTAGGTTACGTTAGGTTAGGTTAGGTTAGGTTAGGTTATGTTAGGTTAGGTTGGGTTAGGTTAGGTAAGGTTACGTTAGGTTAAGGTATGAACCGTCGTAAAACCGCATTAAACAATGTCACTTAGTGAGATGCAGTGTTTTTCACCTTTACAAGTTGGGAACTGCGATATCTAATGTGAAAGCGCTTGAAACCGTCGTAATGTTGTAGAAAGCAATGTAAAGTAGCTAGTAAAACGTTTTCTAACGATAGAAGTGCGAAGGTTATGTTAGGTTGAGTTATGTTAGTTTAAGCTACGTAGCGTCGTGAAACCACCAAAAACGACGTCATCTAACGAGATAGTGTTGTTTTATTGCGAGTATTAAACTGCGATAGGTGAAATGTTGTGAAAGCACACAAAACGCAATGAACAAGCCAAATACTGCGTGTTGTACCGTTACAAGTGCGAAACTGCTATGTTGTGATATTCTCGTTGAAGCGCATGCAAGCATCGTGAAATCTTAAAGAACGATGTCATTTAGCGAGATACAGCGTTCTGTACTGCAATAAGTTGGTGAAAAACTGTGAGGTTATGCAAATATCCTAATTGTGAACGAAACAGTGTAATAGAGCGTTTTTAATACAAGTGCGAATGTTAGGTTAGGTTAAGATATGAACCGTCGTAAAACCGCATTAAACAATGTCACTTAGTGAGATGCAGTGTTTTTCACCATTACAAGTCGGGAACTGCGATATCTAATGTGAAAGCGCTTGAAAACGTCGTTAGGTTAGGTTAGGTTAGGTTAGGTCAGCTTAGGGTATGTTAGGTAAGGTTTGGTTAGGGTAGGTTAGGTTAGGTTGGGTTAGGTAAGGTTAGGTTAGGTTAAGATATGAACCGCGCTAAAACCGCATTAAACAATGTCACTTAGTGAGATGCTGTGTTTTTCACCATTACAAGTCGGGAACTGCGATATCTAATGTGAAAGCGCATGAAACCGTCGTAATCTTGTAGAAAACATTGTAAAGTAGCGAATAAAACGTTTTCTAACGATAGAAGTGCGAAGGTTCGGTTAGTTTGAGCTAGGTAGCGTCGTGAAACCACCAAAAACGATGTCATCTAACGAGATAGTGTTGTTTTATTGCGAGTACGAAACTGCGATAGGTGAAATATTGGGAAAGCACACAAAATGGCATGAACTAGCCAGATACTGCGTCTTGTGCCGTTACAAGTGCGAAACTGCTTTATTGTGATATTCTCGTTAAAGCGCATGCAAGTATCTTGAAACCTTAAAGAACGATGTCATTTATCGAGATACAGCGTTCTGTACTGTAATAAGTTGGTGAGAAACTGTGAGGTCAAGCAAATATCGTAATTGTGAACGAAACAGTGTAATTGAGCGTATCTAGATACAAGTGCGAATGTTAGGTTAGGTTGAGATATCAACCGTCGTAAAACCGCATTAAACAATGTCACTTAGTGAGATGTAGTGTTTTTCAACATTACAAGTCGGGAACTACAATATCTAATGTGAAAGCGCATGAAACCGTCGTAATATTGTAGAAAACATTGTAAAGTTGCGAGTAAAACGTTTTCTAACGATAGAAGTGCGAAGGTTAGCTTGAGTTATGTTAGTTTAAGCTATGTAGCGTCGTGAGACCACCAAAAAGAACGTCATCTAACGAGATAGTGTTGTTTTATTGCGAGTACGAAACTGCGATAGGTAAAATGTTGTGAAAGCACACAAAACGGCATGAACAAGCCAAATACTGCGTGTTGTACCGTTACAAGTGCGAAACTGCTATGTTGTGACATTCTCAGTAAAGCGCATGCAAGTATCGTGAAACCTTAAAGAACGATGTCATTTAGCGAGATACAGCGTTCTGTACTGTAATAAGTTGGTGAGAAACTGTGAGGTCAAGCAAATATCGTAATTGTGAACGAAACAGTGTAATTGAGCGTCTTTAGATACAAGTGTGAATGTTAGGTTAGGTTCACATATCAACCATCGTAAAACCGCATTAAACAATGTCACTTAGTGAGATGTAGTGTTTTTCAACATTACAAGTCGGGAACTACGATATCTAATGTGAAAGCGCATGAAACCGTCGTAATCTTGTAGAAAACATTGTAAAGTTGCGAGTAAAACGTTTTCTAACGATAGAAGTGCGAAGGTTAGGTTAGGTTAGGTTAGTTTAAGCTAGGTAGCGTCATGAAACTACCAAAAACGACGTCATTTAACGAGATAGTGTTGTTTTATTGCGAGTATTAAACTGCGATAGGTGAAATGTGAAAGCACACAAAACGGCATGAACAAGCCAAATACTGCGTGTTCTACCGTTACAAGTGCGAAACTGCTATATTGTGATATTCTCGTTAAAGCGCATGCAAGCATCGTGAAACCTTAAAGAACAATGTCATTTAGCGAGATACAGCGTTCTGTACTGCAATAAGTTGGTGAAAAACTGTGAGGTTATGCAAATATCGTAATTGTGAACGAGACAGTGTAATAGAGCGTTTTTCAATACAAGTACGAATGTTAGGTTAGGTTAAGATATGAACCGTCGTAAAACCGCATTAAACAATGTCACTAAGTGAGATGCAGTGTTTTTCACCATTACAAGTCGGGAACTGCGATATCTAATGTGAAAGCGCTTGCAAACGTCGTTAGGTTAGGTTAGGTTAGGTTAGGTTACGTTAGGTTAGGTTTGGTTAGGTTAGGTTAGGTTAGGTTATGTTATGTTAGGTTAGGTTGGGTTAGGTTAGGTTAGGTTACGTTAGGTTAAGGTATGAACCGTCGTAAAACCGCATTAAACAATGTCACTTAGTGAGATGCAGTGTTTTTCACCTTTACAAGTTGGGAACTGCGATATCTAATGTGAAAGCGCTTGAAACCGTCGTAATGTTCCAGAAAGCAATCTAAAGTAGCGAGTAAAACGTTTTCTAACGATAGAAGTGCGAAGGTTATGTTAGGTTGAGTTATGTTAGTTTAAGCTAGGTAGCGTCGTGAAACCACCAAAAACGACGTCATCTAACGAGATAGTGTTGTTTTATTGCGAGTATTAAACTGCGATAGGTGAAATGTTGTGAATGCACACAAAACGGCATGAACAAGCCAAATACTGCGTGTTCTACCGTTACAAGTGCGAAACTGCTATATTGTGATATTCTCGTTAAAGCGCATGCAAGCATCGTGAAACCTTAAAGAACAATGTCATTTAGCGAGATACAGCGTTCTGTACTGCAATAAGTTAGTGCACAACGTTGAGGTTATGCAAATATCGTAATTGTGAACGAAACAGTGTAATAGAGCGTTTTTCAATACAAATACGAATGTTAGGTTAGGTTAAGATATGAACCGTCGTAAAACCGCATTAAACAATGTCACTTAGTGAGATGCAGTGTTTTTCACCATTACAAGTCGGGAACTGCGATATCTAATGTGAAAGCGCTTGCAAACGTCGTTAGGTTAGGTTAGGTTAGGTTTTGTTAGGTTAGGTTAGGTTAGGTTAGGTTAGATTAGGTTAGGTTGGGTTGAGTTGGGTTAGGCTAGGTTAGGTTAGGTTAGGTTGGGTTAGGTTAGGTTAGGTTAGGTTAGGTTACGTTAGGTTAGGTTAGGTTACGTTAGGTTAGGTTAGGTTAGGTTACGTTAGGTTAGGTTAGGTTATGTAAGGATAATTTGGTTAGGTTAGGTAAGGTTAGGTTAGGTTAGGTTGGGTTGGGTGTTGTTGGGTTGGGTGTTGTTGGGTTGGGTTGGGTTCGGTTAGGTTGGGTTAGGTTAGGTTAGGTTACGTTAGGTTAGGTTAGGTTAGGTTAGGTTAGGTTAGGTTAGGTTAGGTTAGGTTATGTTAGGTTAGGTTAGGTTACGTTAGGTTAGGTTAGGTCAGGTAAAGTTAGGTTACTTTAGAATAGGTTAGGTTAGGTTAGGTTACGTTAGGTTAGGTTAAGTTAGGTTAGGTTAGGTTTGGTTAGGTTTGGTTAGGTTAGCTTAGGTTAGGTTAGGTTGGGTTGGGTTGGGTTGGGTTAGGTTAGGTTAGGTTAGGTTAGGTTGGGTTAGGTTAGTTTAGGTTAGGTTAGGTTAGGTTAGGTTGGGTTGGGTTGGGTTAGGTTAGGTTAGGTTAGGTTTGGTAAGGTTAGGTTAGGTTAGTTTACGTTAGGTTAAGGTATGAACCGTCGTAAAACCGCATTAAACAATGTCACTTAGTGAGATGCAGTGTTTTTCACCTTTACAAGTTGGGAACTGTGATATCTAATGTGAAAGCGCTTGAAACCGTCGTAATGTTGTAGAAAGCAATGTAAAGTAGCGAGTAAAACGTTTTCTAACGATAGAAGTGCGAAGGTTATGTTAGGTTGAGTTATGTTAGTTTAAGCTAGGTAGCGTCGTGAAACTACCAAAAACAACGTCATCTAACGAGATAGTGTTGTTTTATTGCGAGTACGAAACTGCGATAGGTGAAATGTTGTGAAAGCACACAAAACGGCATGAACAAGCCAAATACTGCGTGTTGTACCGTTACAAGTGCGAAACTGCTACGTTGTGATATTCTCGTTAAAGCGCATGCAAGCATCGTGAAACCTTAAAGAACGATGTCATTTAGCGAGATACAGCGTTCTGTACTGCAATAAGTAGGTGAAAAACTGTGAGGTTTTGCAAATATCCTAATTGTGAACGAAACAGTGTAATAGAGCGTTTTTTAATGCAAGTGCGAATGTTAGGTTAGGTTAAGATATGAACCGTCGTAAAACCGCATTAAACAATGTCACTTAGTGAGATGCAGTGTTTTTCACCATTACAAGTCGGGAACTGCGATATCTAATGTGAAAGCGCTTGAAAACGTCGTTAGGTTAGGTTAGGTTAGGTTAGGTTAGGTCAGCTTAGGGTATGTTAGGTAAGGTTTGGTTAGGGTAGGTTAGGTTAGGTTGGGTTAGGTAAGGTTAGGTTAGGTTAAGATATGAACCGCGCTAAAACCGCATTAAACAATGTCACTTAGTGAGATTCTGTGTTTTTCACCATTACAAGTCGGGAACTGCGATATCTAATGTGAAAGCGCATGAAACCGTCGTAATCTTGTAGAAAACATTGTAAAGTAGCGAATAAAACGTTTTCTAACGATAGAAGTGCGAAGGTTCGGTTAGTTTGAGCTAGGTAGCGTCGCGAAGCCACCAAAAACGATGTCATCTAACGAGATAGTGTTGTTTTATTGCGAGTACGAAACTGCGATAGGTGAAATATTGGGAAAGCACACAAAATGGCATGAACTAGCCAGATACTGCGTCTTGTGCCGTTACAAGTGCGAAACTGCTTTATTCTCGTTAAAGCGCATGCAAGTATCGTGAAACCTTAAAGAACGATGTCATTTAGCGAGATACAGCGCTCTGTACTTTAATAAGTTTGTGAGAAACTGTGAGGTCAAGCAAATATCGTAATTGTGAACGAAACAGTGTAATTGAGCGTATTTAGATACAAGTGCGAATGTTAGGTTAGGTTGAGATATCAACCGTCGTAAAACCGCATTAAACAATGTCACTTAGTGAGATGTAGTGTTTTTCAACATTACAAGTCGGGAACTACGATATCTAATGTGAAAGCGCATGAAACCGTCAAAATCTTGTAGAAAACATTGTAAAGTTGCGAGTAAAACGTTTTCTAACGATAGAAGTGCGAAGGTTAGCTTGAGTTATGTTAGTTTAAGCTATGTAGCGTCAGGAGACCACCAAAAACGACGTCATCTAACGAGATAGTGTTGTTTTATTGCGAGTATTAAACTGCGATAGGTGAAATGTGAAAGCACACAAAACGGCATGAACAAGCCAAATACTGCGTGTTCTACCGTGACAAGTGCGAAACTGCTATATTGTGATATTCTCGGTAAAGCGCATGCAAGTATCGTGAAACCTAAAAGAACGATGTCATTTAGCGAGATACAGCGTTCTGTACTGTAATAAGTTGGTGAGAAACTGTGAGGTCAAGCAAATATCGTAATTGTGAACGAAACAGTGTAATTGAGCGTCTTTAGATACAAGTGCGAATGTTAGGTTAGGTTGATATATCAACCGTCGTAAAACCGCATTAAACAATGTCACTTAGTGAGATGTAGTGTTTTTCAACATTACAAGTCGGGAACTACGATATCTAATGTGAAAGCGCATGAAACCGTCGTAATCTTGTAGAAAACATTGTAAAGTTGCGAGTAAAACGTTTTCTAACGATAGAAGTGCGAAGGTTAGGTTAGGTTAGGTTAGTTTAAGCTAGGTAGCGTCGTGAAACTACCAAAAACGACGTCATCTAACGAGATAGTGTTGTTTTATAGCGAGTATTAAACTGCGATAGGTGAAATGTTGTGAAAGCACACAAAACGGCATGAACAAGCCAAATACTGCGTGTTCTACCGTTACAAGTGCGAAACAGCTATATTGTGATATTCTCGTTAAAGCGCATGCAAGCATCGTGAAACCTTAAAGAACAATGTCATTTAGCGAGATACAGCGTTCTGTACTGCAATAAGTTGTTGAAAAACTGGGAGGTTATGCAAATATCGTAATTGTGAACAAAACAGTGTAATAGAGCGTTTTTAGATACAAGTGCGAATGTTAGGTTAGGTTAAGATATGAACCGTCGTAAAACCGCATTAAACAATGTCAATTAGTGAGATGCAGTGTTTTTCACCATTAAAAGTGGGGAACTGCGATATCATGTGAAAGCGCTTGCAACCGTCGTTAGGTTAGGTTAGGTTTGGTTAGGTTAGGTTAGGTTAGGTTAGGTTAGGTTAGATTAGGTTAGGTTGGGTTGAGTTGGGTTAGGTTAGGTTAGGTTAGGTTAGGTTGGGTTAGGTTAGGTTAGGTTAGGTTAGGTTACGTTAGGTTAGGTTAGGTTAGGTTACGTTAGGTTAGGTTAGGATAGGTAAGGATAATTTGGTTAGGTTAGGTAAGGTTAGGTTAGGTTAGGTTGGGTTGGGTGTTGTTGGGTTGGGTTGGGTTGGGTTAGGTTGGGTTCGGTTAGGTTAGGTTACGTTAGGTTAGGTTAGGTTACGTTAGGTTATGTTAGGTTAGGTTAGGTTACGTTAGGTTAGGTTAGGTCAGGTTAGGTTAGGTTACGTTAGAATAGGTTAGGTTAGGTTAGGTTACGTTAGGTTAGGTTAAGTTAGGTTAGGTTAGGTTTGGTTAGGTTAGGTTAGGTTAGCTTTGGTTAGGTTAGGTTGGGTTGGGTTGGGTTAGGTTGGGTTAGGTTAGGTTAGGTTAGGTTAGGTTGGGTTAGGTTAGTTTAGGTTAGGTTAGGTTAGGTTAGGTTGGGTTGGGTTGGTTAGGTTAGGTTAGGTTAGGTTAGGTAAGGTTAGGTTAGGTTAGGTTAGGTTACGTTAGGTTAAGGTATGAACCGTCGTAAAACCGCATTAAACAATGTCACTTAGTGAGATGCAGTGTTTTTCACCTTTACAAGTTGGGAACTGTGATATCTAATGGGAAAGCGCTTGAAACCGTCGTAATGTTGTAGAAAGCAATGTAAAGTAGCGAGTAAAACGTTTTCTAACGATAGAAGTGCGAAGGTTATGTTAGGTTGAGTTATGTTAGTTTAAGCTAGGTAGCGTCGTGAAACTACCAAAAACAACGTCATCTAACGAGATAGTGTTGTTTTATTGCGAGTACGAAACTGCGATAGGTGAAATGTTGTGAAAGCACACAAAACGGCATGAACAAGCCAAATACTGCGTGTTGTACCGTTACAAGTGCGAAACTGCTATGTTGTGATATTCTCGTTGAAGCGCATGCAAGTATCTTGAAACCATAAAGAACGATGTCATTTAGCGAGATACAGCGTTCTGTACTGTAATAAGTCGGTGAGAAACTGTGAGGTCAAGCAAATATCGTAATTGTGAACGAAACAGTGTAATTGAGCGTATACAAGTGCGAATGTTAGGTTAGGTTGAGATATCAACCGTCGTAAAACCGCATTAAACAATGTCACTTAGTGAGATGTAGTGTTTTTCAACATTACAAGTCGGGAACTACGATATCTAATGTGAAAGCGCATGAAACCATCGTAATCTTGTAGAAAACATTGTAAAGTTGCGAGTAAAACGTTTTCTAACGATAGAAGTGCGAAGGTTAGCTTGAGTTATGTTAGTTTAAGCTATGTAGCGTCGTGAGACCACCAAAAAGAACGTCATCTAACGAGATAGTGTTGTTTTATTGCGAGTACGAAACTGCGATAGGTAAAGTGTTGTGAAAGCACACAAAACGGCATGAACAAGCCAAATACTGCGTGTTGTACCGTTACAAGTGCGAAACTGCTATGTTGTGACATTCTCGGTAAAGCGCATGCAAGTATCGTGAAACCTAAAAGAACGATGTCGTTTAGCGAGATACAGCGTTCTGTACTGTAATAACTTGGTGAGAAACTGTGAGGTCAAGCAAATATCGTAATTGTGAACGAAACAGTGTAATTGAGCGTCTTTAGATACAAGTGTGAATGTTAGGTTAGGTTCACATATCAACCATCGTAAAACCGCATTAAACAATGTCACTTAGTGAGATGTAGTGTTTTTCAACATTACAAGTCGGGAACTACGATATCTAATGTGAAAGCGCATGAAACCGTCGTAATCTTGTAGAAAACAATGTAAAGTTGCGAGTAAAACGTTTTCTAACGATAGAAGTGCGAAGGTTAGGTTAGGTTAGGTTAGTTTAAGCTAGGTAGCGTCATGAAACTACCAAAAACGACGTCATTTAACGAGATAGTGTTGTTTTATTGCGAGTATTAAACTGCGATAGGTGAAATGTGAAAGCACACAAAACGGCATGAACAAGCCAAATACTGCGTGTTCTACCGTTACAAGTGCGAAACTGCTATATTGTGATATTCTCGTTAAAGCGCATGCAAGCATCGTGAAACCTTAAAGAACAATGTCATTTAGCGAGATACAGCGTTCTGTACTGCAATAAGTTGGTGAAAAACTGTGAGGTTATGCAAATATCGTAATTGTGAACGAGACAGTGTAATAGAGCGTTTTTCAATACAAGTACGAATGTTAGGTTAGGTTAAGATATGAACCGTCGTAAAACCGCATTAAACAATGTCACTAAGTGAGATGCAGTGTTTTTCACCATTACAAGTCGGGAACTGCGATATCTAATGTGAAAGCGCTTGCAAACGTCGTTAGGTTAGGTTAGGTTAGGTTAGGTTACGTTAGGTTAGGTTTGGTTAGGTTAGGTTAGGTTATGTTAGGTTAGGTTGGGTTAGGTTAGGTTAGGTTACGTTAGGTTAAGGTATGAACCGTCGTAAAACCGCATTAAACAATGTCACTTAGTGAGATGCAGTGTTTTTCACCTTTACAAGTTGGGAACTGCGATATCTAATGTGAAAGCGCTTGAAACCGTCGTAATGTTCCAGAAAGCAATCTAAAGTAGCGAGTAAAACGTTTTCTAACGATAGAAGTGCGAAGGTTATGTTAGGTTGAGTTATGTTAGTTTAAGCTAGGTAGCGTCGTGAAACCACCAAAAACGACGTCATCTAACGAGATAGTGTTGTTTTATTGCGAGTATTTAACTGCGATAGGTGAAATGTTGTGAATGCACACAAAACGGCATGAACAAGCCAAATACTGCGTGTTCTACCGTTACAAGTGCGAAACTGCTATGTTGTGACATTCTCGGCAAAGCGCATGCAAGCATCGTGACACCTTAAAGAACGATGTCATTTAGCGAGATACAGCGTTCTGTACTGCAATAAGTTGGTGAAAAACTGTGAGGTTATGCAAATATCCTAATTGTGAACGAAACAGTGTAATGGAGCGTTTTTCAATACAAATACGAATGTTAGGTTAGGTTAAGATATGAACCGTCGTAAAACCGCATTAAACAATGTCACTTAGTGAGATGCAGTGTTTTTCACCATTACAAGTCGGGAACTGCGATATCTAATGTGAAAGCGCTTGCAAACGTCGTTAGGTTAGGTTAGGTTAGGTTAGGTTAGGTTTCGTTAGGTTAGGTTAGGTTAGGTTAGATTAGGTTAGGTTGGGTTGAGTTGGGTTAGGCTAGGTTAGGTTAGGTTAGGTTGGGTTAGGTTAGGTTAGGTTAGGTTAGGTTACGTTAGGTTAGGTTAGGTTAGGTTAGGTTACGTTAGGTTAGGTTAGGTTAGGTTACGTTAGGTTAGGTTAGGTTATGTAAGGATAATTTGGTTAGGTTAGGTAAGGTTAGGTTAGGTTAGGTTGGGTTGGGTGTTGTTGGGTTGGGTGTTGTTGGGTTGGGTTGGGTTGGGTTAGGTTGGGTTAGGTTAGGTTAGGTTACGTTAGGTTAGGTTAGGTTAGGTTAGGTTACGTTAGGTTATGTTAGGTTAGGTTAGGTTACGTTAGGTTAGGTTAGGTCAGGTAAAGTTAGGTTACGTTAGAATAGGTTAGGTTAGGTTAGGTTACGTTAGGTTAGGTTAAGTTAGGTTAGGTTAGGTTTGGTTAGGTTTGGTTAGGTTAGCTTAGGTTAGGTTAGGTTGGGTTGGGTTGGGTTGGGTTGGGTTAGGTTAGGTTAGGTTAGGTTAGGTTGGGTTAGGTTAGTTTAGGTTAGGTTAGGTTAGGTTAGGTTGGGTTGGGTTGGGTTAGGTTAGGTTAGGTTAGGTTTGGTAAGGTTAGGTTAGGTTAGTTTACGTTAGGTTAAGGTATGAACCGTCGTAAAACCGCATTAAACAATGTCACTTAGTGAGATGCAGTGTTTTTCACCTTTACAAGTTGGGAACTGTGATATCTAATGTGAAAGCGCTTGAAACCGTCGTAATGTTGTAGAAAGCAATGTAAAGTAGCGAGTAAAACGTTTTCTAACGATAGAAGTGCGAAGGTTATGTTAGGTTGAGTTATGTTAGTTTAAGCTAGGTAGCGTCGTGAAACTACCAAAAACCACGTCATCTAACGAGATAGTGTTGTTTTATTGCGAGTACGAAACTGCGATAGGTGAAATGTTGTGAAAGCACACAAAACGGCATGAACAAGCCAAATACTGCGTGTTGTACCGTTACAAGTGCGAAACTGCTACGTTGTGATATTCTCGTTAAAGCGCATGCAAGCATCGTGAAACCTTAAAGAACGATGTCATTTAGCGAGATACAGCGTTCTGTACTGCAATAAGTAGGTGAAAAACTGTGAGGTTTTGCAAATATCCTAATTGTGAACGAAACAGTGTAATAGAGCGTTTTTTAATGCAAGTGCGAATGTTAGGTTAGGTTAAGATATGAACCGTCGTAAAACCGCATTAAACAATGTCACTTAGTGAGATGCAGTGTTTTTCACCATTACAAGTCGGGAACTGCGATATCTAAAGTGCAAGCGCTTGCAAACGTCGTTAGGTTAGGTTAGGTTAGGTTACGTTAGGTTAGGTTAGGTTAGGTTTGGTTAGGTTAGGTTAGGTTAGGTTAGGTTAGGGATGTTAGGTAAGGTTTGGTTAGGTTAGGTTAGGTTAGGTTGGGTTAGGTAAGGTTAGGTTAGGTTAAGATATGAACCGCGCTAAAACCGCATTAAACAATGTCACTTAGTGAGATGCTGTGTTTTTCACCATTACAAGTCGGGAACTGCGATATCTAATGTGAAAGCGCATGAAACCGTCGTAATCTTGTAGAAAACATTGTAAAGTAGCGAATAAAACGTTTTCTAACGATAGAAGTGCGAAGGTTCGGTTAGTTTGAGCTAGGTAGCGTCGCGAAGCCACCAAAAACGATGTCATCTAACGAGATAGTGTTGTTTTATTGCGAGTACGAAACTGCGATAGGTGAAATATTGGGAAAGCACACAAAATGGCATGAACTAGCCAGATACTGCGTCTTGTGCCGTTACAAGTGCGAAACTGCTTTATTGTGATATTCTCGTTAAAGCGCATGCAAGTATCGTGAAACCTTAAAGAACGATGTCATTTAGCGAGATACAGCGCTCTGTACTTTAATAAGTTTGTGAGAAACTGTGAGGTCAAGCAAATATCGTAATTGTGAACGAAACAGTGTAATTGAGCGTATTTAGATACAAGTGCGAATGTTAGGTTAGGTTGAGATATCAACCGTCGTAAAACCGCATTAAACAATGTCACTTAGTGAGATGTAGTGTTTTTCAACATTACAAGTCGGGAACTACGATATCTAATGTGAAAGCGCATGAAACCGTCAAAATCTTGTAGAAAACATTGTAAAGTTGCGAGTAAAACGTTTTCTAACGATAGAAGTGCGAAGGTTAGCTTGAGTTATGTTAGTTTAAGCTATGTAGCGTCGTGAGACCACCAAAAAGGACGTCATCTAACGAGATAGCGTTGTTTTATTGCATGTACGAAACTGCAATAGGTGAAATGTTGTGAAAGTACACAAAACGGCTTGAACAAGCCAGATACTGCGTGTTGTACCGTTACAAGTGCGAAACTGCTATAATGTGATATTCTCGTTAAAGCGCATGCAAGCATCGTGAAACCTTAAAGAACGATGTCATTTAGCGAGATACAGCGTTCTGTACTGCAATAAGTTGGTGAAAAACTGTGAGGTTATGCAAATATCGTAATTGTGAACGAAACAGTGTAATAGAGCGTTTTTCAATACAAGTACGAATGTTAGGTTAGGTTAAGATATGAACCGTCGTAAAACCGCATTAAACAATGTCACTTAGTGAGATGCAGTGTTTTTCACCATTACAAGTCGGGAACTGCGATATCTAATGTGAAAGCGCTTGCAAACGTCGTTAGGTTAGGTTAGGTTAGGTTAGGTTACGTTAGGTTAGGTTTGGTTAGGTTAGGTTAGGTTAGGTTAGGTTATGTTAGGTTAGGTTGGGTTAGGTTAGGTTAGGTTACGTTAGGTTAAGGTATGAACCGTCGTAAAACCGCATTAAACAATGTCACTTAGTGAGATGTAGTGTTTTTCAACATTACAAGTCGGGAACTACGATATCTAATGTGAAAGCGCATGAAACCGTCGTAATCTTGTAAAAAACATTGTAAACTTGCGAGTAAAACGTTTTCTAACGATAGAAGTGCGAAGGTTAGGTTAGGTTAGGTTAGTTTAAGCTAGGTAGCGTCGTGAAACTACCAAAAACGACGTCATCTAACGAGATAGTGTTGTTTTATAGCGAGTATTAAACTGCCATAGGTGAAATGTTGTGAAAGCACACAAAACGGCATGAACAAGCCAAATACTGCGTGTTCTACCATTACAAGTGCGAAACTGCTATATTGTGATATTCTCGTTAAAGCGCATGCAAGCATCGTGAAACCTTAAAGAACAATGTCATTTAGCGAGATACAGCGTTCTGTACTGCAATAAGTTGGTGAAAAACTGTGAGGTTATGCAAATATCGTAATTGTGAACAAAACAGTGTAATAGAGCGTTTTTAGATACAAGTGCGAATGTTAGGTTAGGTTAAGATATGAACCGTCGTAAAACCGCATTAAACAATGTCAATTAGTGAGATGCAGTGTTTTTCACCATTAAAAGTGGGGAACTGCGATATCTAATGTGAAAGTGCTTGCAACCGTCGTTAGGTTAGGTTAGGTTAGGTTAGGTTAGGTTTGGTTAGGTTAGGTTAGGTTAGGTTAGGTTAGATTAGGTTAGGTTGGGTTGAGTTGGGTTAGGTTAGGTTAGGTTAGGTTAGGTTGGGTTAGGTTAGGTTAGGTTAGGTTACGTTAGGTTAGGTTAGGTTAGGTTACGTTAGGTTAGGTTAGGTTAGGTAAGGATAATTTGGTTAGGTTAGGTAAGGTTAGGTTAGGTTAGGTTAGGTTGGGTTTGGTGTTGTTGGGTTGGGTTGGGTTGGGTTAGGTTGGGTTAGGTTACGTTAGGTTAGGTTAGGTTACGTTAGGTTATGTTAGGTTAGGTTAGGTTACGTTAGGTTAGGTTAGGTCAGGTTAGGTTAGGTTACGTTAGAATAGGTTAGGTTAGGTTAGGTTACGTTAGGTTAGGTTAAGTTAGGTTAGGTTAGGTTTGGTTAGGTTAGGTTAGGTTAGCTTTGGTTAGGTTAGGTTGGGTTGGGTTGGGTTAGGTTGGGTTAGGTTAGGTTAGGTTAGGTTGGGTTAGGTTAGTTTAGGTTAGGTTAGGTTAGGTTAGGTTAGGTTGGGTTGGGTTGGTTAGGTTAGGTTAGGTTAGGTAAGGTTAGGTTAGGTTAGGTTACGTTAGGTTAAGGTATGAACCGTCGTAAAACCGCATTAAACAATGTCACTTAGTGAGATGCAGTGTTTTTCACCTTTACAAGTTGGGAACTGTGATATCTAATGTGAAAGCGCTTGAAACCGTCGTAATGTTGTAGAAAGCAATGTAAAGTAGCGAGTAAAACGTTTTCTAACGATAGAAGTGCTAAGGTTATGTTAGGTTGAGTTATGTTAGTTTAAGCTAGGTAGCGTCGTGAAACTACCAAAAACAACGTCATCTAACGAGATAGTGTTGTTTTATTGCGAGTACGAAACTGCGATAGGTGAAATGTTGTGAAAGCACACAAAACGGCATGAACAAGCCAAATACTGCGTGTTGTACCGTTACAAGTGCGAAACTGCTATGTTGTGATATTCTCGTTGAAGCGCATGCAAGCATCGTGAAACCTTAAAGAACGATGTCATTTAGCGAGATACAGCGTTCTGTACTGCAATAAGTTGGTGAAAAACTGTGAGGTTATGCAAATATCCTAATTGTGAACGAAACAGTGTAATAGAGCGTTTTTAATACAAGTGCGAATGTTAGGTTAGGTTACGATATGAACCGTCGTAAAACCGCATTAAACAATGTCACTTAGTGAGATGTAGTGTTTTTCAATATTACAAGTCGGGAACTACGATATCTAATGTGAAAGCGCATGAAACCGTCGTAATCTTGTAGAAAACATTGTAAAGTTGCGAGTAAAACGTTTTCTAACGATAGAAGTGCGAAGGTTAGCTTGAGTTATGTTAGTTCAAGCTATGTAGCGTCCTGAGACCACCAAAAAGAACGTCATCTAACGAGATAGTGTTGTTTTATTGCGAGTACGAAACTGCGATAGGTAAAATGTTGTGAAAGCACACAAAACGGCATGAACAAGCCAAATACTGCGTGTTGTACCGTTACAAGTGCGAAACTGCTATGTTGTGACATTCTCGGTAAAGCGCATGCAAGTATCGTGAAACCTAAAAGAACGATGTCATTTAGCGAGATACAGCGTTCTGTACTGTAATAAGTTGGTGAGAAACTGTGAGGTCAAGCAAATATCGTAATTGTGAACGAAACAGTGTAATTGAGCGTATTTAGATACAAGTGCGAATGTTAGGTTAGGTTGACATATCAACCGTCGTAAAACCGCATTAAACAATGTCACTTAGTGAGATGTAGTGTTTTTCAACATTACAAGTCGGGAACTACGATATCTAATGTGAAAGCGCATGACACCGTCAAAATCTTGTAGAAAACATTGTAAAGTTGCGAGTAAAACGTTTTCTAACGATAGAAGTGCGAAGGTTAGCTTGAGTTATGTTAGTTTAAGCTATGTAGCGTCAGGAGACCACCAAAAAGGACGTCATCTAACGAGATAGCGTTGTTTTATTGCATGTACGAAACTGCAATAGGTGAAATGTTGTGAAAGTACACAAAACGGCTTGAACAAGCCAGATACTGCGTGTTGTACCGTTACAAGTGCGAAACTGCTATAATGTGATATTCTCGTTAAAGCGCATGCAAGCATCGTGAAACCTTAAAGAACGATGTCATTTAGCGAGATACAGCGTTCTGTACTGCAATAAGTTGGTGAAAAACTGTGAGGTTATGCAAATATCGTAATTGTGAACGAAACAGTGTAATAGAGCGTTTTTCAATACAAGTACGAATGTTAGGTTAGGTTAAGATATGAACCGTCGTAAAACCGCATTAAACAATGTCACTTAGTGAGATGCAGTGTTTTTCACCATTACAAGTCGGGAACTGCGATATCTAATGTGAAAGCGCTTGCAAACGTCGTTAGGTTAGGTTAGGTTAGGTTAGGTTACGTTAGGTTAGGTTTGGTTAGGTTAGGTTAGGTTAGGTTAGGTTATGTTAGGTTAGGTTGGGTTAGGTTAGGTTAGGTTACGTTAGGTTAAGGTATGAACCGTCGTAAAACCGCATTAAACAATGTCACTTAGTGAGATGCAGTGTTTTTCACCTTTACAAGTTGGGAACTGCGATATCTAATGTGAAAGCGCTTGAAACCGTCGTAATGTTGTAGAAAGCAATGTAAAGTAGCGAGTAAAACGTTTTCTAACGATAGAAGTGCGAAGGTTATGTTAGGTTGAGTTATGTTAGTTTAAGCTACGTAGCGTCGTGAAACCACCAAAAACGACGTCATCTAACGAGATAGTGTTGTTTTATTGCGAGTATTAAACTGCGATAGGTGAAATGTGAAAGCACACAAAACGGCATGAACAAGCCAAATACTGCGTGTTCTACCGTGACAAGTGCGAAACTGCTATATTGTGATATTCTCGGTAAAGCGCATGCAAGTATCGTGAAACCTAAAAGAACGATGTCATTTAGCGAGATACAGCGTTCTGTACTGTAATAAGTTGGTGAGAAACTGTGAGGTCAAGCAAATATCGTAATTGTGAATGAAACAGTGTAATTGAGCGTCTTTAGATACAAGTGCGAATGTTAGGTTAGGTTGATATATCAACCGTCGTAAAACCGCATTAAACAATGTCACTTAGTGAGATGTAGTGTTTTTCAACATTACAAGTCGGGAACTACGATATCTAATGTGAAAGCGCATGAAACCGTCGTAATCTTGTAGAAAACATTGTAAAGTTGCGAGTAAAACGTTTTCTAACGATAGAAGTGCGAAGGTTAGGTTAGGTTAGGTTAGTTTAAGCTAGGTAGCGTCGTGAAACTACCAAAAACGACGTCATCTAACGAGATAGTGTTGTTTTATAGCGAGTATTAAACTGCGATAGGTGAAATGTTGTGAAAGCACACAAAACGGCATGAACAAGCCAAATACTGCGTGTTCTACCGTTACAAGTGCGAAACTGCTATATTGTGATATTCTCGTTAAAGCGCATGCAAGCATCGTGAAACCTTAAAGAACAATGTCATTTAGCGAGATACAGCGTTCTGTACTGCAATAAGTTGTTGAAAAACTGGGAGGTTATGCAAATATCGTAATTGTGAACAAAACAGTGTACTAGAGCGTTTTTAGATACAAGTGCGAATGTTAGGTTAGGTTAAGATATGAACCGTCGTAAAACCGCATTAAACAATGTCAATTAGTGAGATGCAGTGTTTTTCACCATTAAAAGTGGGGAACTGCGATATCATGTGAAAGCGCTTGCAACCGTCGTTAGGTTAGGTTAGGTTTGGTTAGGTTAGGTTAGGTTAGGTTTGGTTAGGTTAGATTAGGTTAGGTTGGGTTGAGTTGGGTTAGGTTAGGTTAGGTTAGGTTAGGTTGGGTTAGGTTAGGTTAGGTTAGGTTACGTTAGGTTAGGTTAGGTTAGGTTACGTTAGGTTAGGTTAGGATAGGTAAGGATAATTTGGTTAGGTTAGGTAAGGTTAGGTTAGGTTAGGTTGGGTTGGGTGTTGTTGGGTTGGGTTGGGTTGGGTTGGGTTAGGTTGGGTTCGGTTAGGTTAGGTTACGTTAGGTTAGGTTAGGTTACGTTAGGTTATGTTAGGTTAGGTTAGGTTACGTTAGGTTAGGTTAGGTCAGGTTAGGTTAGGTTACGTTAGAATAGGTTAGGTTAGGTTAGGTTACGTTAGGTTAGGTTAAGTTAGGTTAGGTTAGGTTTGGTTAGGTTAGGTTAGGTTAGCTTTGGTTAGGTTAGGTTGGGTTGGGTTGGGTTAGGTTGGGTTAGGTTAGGTTAGGTTAGGTTAGGTTGGGTTAGGTTAGTTTAGGTTAGGTTAGGTTAGGTTAGGTTGGGTTGGGTTGGTTAGGTTAGGTTAGGTTAGGTTAGGTAAGGTTAGGTTAGGTTAGGTTAGGTTACGTTAGGTTAAGGTATGAACCGTCGTAAAACCGCATTAAACAATGTCACTTAGTGAGATGCAGTGTTTTTCACCTTTACAAGTTGGGAACTGTGATATCTAATGGGAAAGCGCTTGAAACCGTCGTAATGTTGTAGAAAGCAATGTAAAGTAGCGAGTAAAACGTTTTCTAACGATAGAAGTGCGAAGGTTATGTTAGGTTGAGTTATGTTAGTTTAAGCTAGGTAGCGTCGTGAAACTACCAAAAACAACGTCATCTAACGAGATAGTGTTGTTTTATTGCGAGTACGAAACTGCGATAGGTGAAATGTTGTGAAAGCACACAAAACGGCATGAACAAGCCAAATACTGCGTGTTGTACCGTTACAAGTGCGAAACTGCTATGTTGTGATATTCTCGTTGAAGCGCATGCAAGTATCTTGAAACCATAAAGAACGATGTCATTTAGCGAGATACAGCGTTCTGTACTGTAATAAGTCGGTGAGAAACTGTGAGGTCAAGCAAATATCGTAATTGTGAACGAAACAGTGTAATTGAGCGTATTTAGATACAAGTGCGAATGTTAGGTTAGGTTGACATATCAACCGTCGTAAAACCGCATTAAACAATGTCACTTAGTGAGATGTAGTGTTTTTCAACATTACAAGTCGGGAACTACGATATCTAATGTGAAAGCGCATGACACCGTCAAAATCTTGTAGAAAACATTGTAAAGTTGCGAGTAAAACGTTTTCTAACGATAGAAGTGCGAAGGTTAGCTTGAGTTATGTTAGTTTAAGCTATGTAGCGTCGTGAGACCACCAAAAAGAACGTCATCTAACGAGATAGTGTTGTTTTATTGCGAGTACGAAACTGCGATAGGTAAAATGTTGTGAAAGCACACAAAACGGCATGAACAAGCCAAATACTGCGTGTTGTACCGTTACAAGTGCGAAACTGCTATGTTGTGACATTCTCGGTAAAGCGCATGCAAGTATCGTGAAACCTAAAAGAACGATGTCATTTAGCGAGATACAGCGTTCTGTACTGTAATAAGTTGGTGAGAAACTGTGAGGTCAAGCAAATATCGTAATTGTGAACGAAACAGTGTAATAGAGCGTTTTACAATACAAGTACGAATGTTAGGTTAGGTTAAGATATGAACCGTCGTAAAACCGCATTAAACAATGTCACTTAGTGAGATGCAGTGTTTTTCACCATTACAAGTCGGGAACTGCGATATCTAATGTGAAAGCGCTTGCAAACGTCGTTAGGTTAGGTTAGGTTAGGTTAGGTTACGTTAGGTTAGGTTTGGTTAGGTTAGGTTAGGTTAGGTTAGGTTAGGTTAGGTTATGTTAGGTTAGGTTGGGTTAGGTTAGGTTAGGTTACGTTAGGTTAAGGTATGAACCGTCGTAAAACCGCATTAAACAAAGTCACTTAGTGAGATGCAGTGTTTTTCACCTTTACAAGTTGGGAACTGCGATATCTAATGTGAAAGCGCTTGAAACCGTCGTAATGTTGTAGAAAGCAATGTAAAGTAGCGAGTAAAACGTTTTCTAACGATAGAAGTGCGAAGGTTATGTTAGGTTGAGTTATGTTAGTTTAAGCTACGTAGCGTCGTGAAACCACCAAAAACGACGTCATCTAACGAGATAGTGTTGTTTTATTGCGAGTATTAAACTGCGATAGGTGAAATGTTGTGAAAGCACACAAAACGGCATGAACAAGCCAAATACTGCGTGTTCTACCGTTACAAGTGCGAAACTGCTATATTGTGATATTCTCGTTAAAGCGCATGCAAGCATCGTGAAACCTTAAAGAACAATGTCATTTAGCGAGATACAGCGTTCTGTACTGCAATAAGTTGGTGAAAAACTGTGAGGTTATGCAAATATCGTATTTGTGAACAAAACAGTGTAATAGAGCGTTTTTAGATACAAGTGCGAATGTTAGGTTAGGTTAAGATATGAACCGTCGTAAAACCGCATTAATCAATGTCACTTAGTGAGATGCAGTGTTTTTCACCTTTACAAGTTGGGAACTGTGATATCTAATGTGAAAGCGCTTGAAACCGTCGTAATGTTGTAGAAAGCAATGTAAAGTAGCGAGTAAAACGTTTTCTAACGATAAAAGTGCGAAGGTTATGTTAGGTTGAGTTTTGTTAGTTTAAGCTAGGTAGCGTCGTGAAACTACCAAAAACAACGTCATCTAACGAGATAGTGTTGTTTTATTGCGAGTACGAAACTGCGATAGGTGAAATGTTGTGAAAGCACACAAAACGCAATGAACAAGCCAAATACTGCGTGTTGTACCGTTACAAGTGCGAAACTGCTATGTTGTGATATTCTCGTTGAAGCGCATGCAAGCATCGTGAAATCTTAAAGAACGATGTCATTTAGCGAGATACAGCGTTCTGTACTGCAATAAGTTGGTGAAAAACTGTGAGGTTATGCAAATATCCTAATTGTGAACGAAACAGTGTAATAGAGCGTTTTTAATACAAGTGCGAATGTTAGGTTAGGTTAAGATATGAACCGTCGTAAAACCGCATTAAACAATGTCACTTAGTGAGATGCAGTGTTTTTCACCATTACAAGTCGGGAACTGCGATATCTAATGTGAAAGCGCTTGAAAACGTCGTTAGGTTAGGTTAGGTTAGGTTAGGTTTGGTTAGGTTAGGTTAGGTTAGGTCAGCTTAGGGTATGTTAGGTAAGGTTTGGTTAGGGTAGGTTAGGTTAGGTTGGGTTAGGTAAGGTTAGGTTAGGTTAAGATATGAACCGCGCTAAAACCGCATTAAACAATGTCACTTAGTGAGATGCTGTGTTTTTCACCATTACAAGTCGGGAACTGCGATATCTAATGTGAAAGCGCATGAAACCGTCGTAATCTTGTAGAAAACATTGTAAAGTAGCGAATAAAACGTTTTCTAACGATAGAAGTGCGAAGGTTCGGTTAGTTTGAGCTAGGTAGCGTCGTGAAACCACCAAAAACGATGTCATCTAACGAGATAGTGTTGTTTTATTGCGAGTACGAAACTGCGATAGGTCAAATATTGGGAAAGCACACAAAATGGCATGAACTAGCCAGATACTGTGTCTTGTGCCGTTACAAGTGCGAAACTGCTTTATTGTGATATTCTCGTTAAAGCGCATGCAAGTATCTCGAAACCTTAAAGAACGATGTCATTTAGCGAGATACAGCGTTCTGTACTGTAATAAGTTGGTGAGAAACTGTGAGGTCAAGCAAATATCGTAATTGGGAACGAAACAGTGTAATTGAGCGTATCTAGATACAAGTGCGAATGTTAGGTTAGGTTGAGATATCAACCGTCCTAAAACCGCATTAAACAATGTCACTTAGTGAGATGTAGTGTTTTTCAACATTACAAGTCGGGAACTACAATATCTAATGTGAAAGCGCATGAAACCGTCGTAATCTTGTAGAAAACATTGTAAAGTTGCGAGTAAAACGTTTTCTAACGATAGAAGTGCGAAGGTTAGCTTGAGTTATGTTAGTTTAAGCTATGTAGCGTCGTGAGACCACCAAAAAGAACGTCATCTAACGAGATAGTGTTGTTTTATTGCGAGTACGAAACTGCGATAGGTAAAATGTTGTGAAAGCACACAAAACGGCATGAACAAGCCAAATACTGCGTGTTGTACCGTTACAAGTGCGAAACTGCTATGTTGTGACATTCTCAGTAAAGCGCATGCAAGTATCGTGAAACCTTAAAGAACGATGTCATTTAGCGAGATACAGCGTTCTGTACTGTAATAAGTTGGTGAGAAACTGTGAGGTCAAGCAAATATCGTAATTGTGAACGAAACAGTGTAATTGAGCGTCTTTAGATACAAGTGTGAATGTTAGGTTAGGTTCACATATCAACCATCGTAAAACCGCATTAAACAATGTCACTTAGTGAGATGTAGTGTTTTTCAACATTACAAGTCGGGAACTACGATATCTAATGTGAAAGCGCATGAAACCGTCGTAATCTTGTAGAAAACAATGTAAAGTTGCGAGTAAAACGTTTTCTAACGATAGAAGTGCGAAGGTTAGGTTAGGTTAGGTTAGTTTAAGCTAGGTAGCGTCATGAAACTACCAAAAACGACGTCATTTAACGAGATAGTGTTGTTTTATTGCGAGTATTAAACTGCGATAGGTGAAATGTGAAAGCACACAAAACGGCATGAACAAGCCAAATACTGCGTGTTCTACCGTTAGAAGTGCGAAACTGCTATATTGTGATATTCTCGTTAAAGCGCATGCAACCATCGTGAAACCTTAAAGAACAATATCATTTAGCGAGATACAGCGTTCTGTACTGCAATAAGTTGGTGAAAAACTGTGAGGTTATGCAAATATCGTAATTGTGAACGAGACAGTGTAATAGAGCGTTTTTCAATACAAGTACGAATGTTAGGTTAGGTTAAGATATGAACCGTCGTAAAACCGCATTAAACAATGTCACTAAGTGAGATGCAGTGTTTTTCACCATTACAAGTCGGGAACTGCGATATCTAATGTGAAAGCGCTTGCAAACGTCGTTAGGTTAGGTTAGGTTACGTTAGGTTACGTTAGGTTAGGTTTGGTTAGGTTAGGTTAGGTTAGGTTATGTTAGGTTAGGTTGGGTTAGGTTAGGTTAGGTTACGTTAGGTTAAGGTATGAACCGTCGTAAAACCGCATTAAACAATGTCACTTAGTGAGATGCAGTGTTTTTCACCTTTACAAGTTGGGAACTGCGATATCTAATGTGAAAGCGCTTGAAACCGTCGTAATGTTCCAGAAAGCAATCTAAAGTAGCGAGTAAAACGTTTTCTAACGATAGAAGTGCGAAGGTTATGTTAGGTTAAGTTATGTTAGTTTAAGCTAGGTAGCGTCGTGAAACCACCAAAAACGACGTCATCTAACGAGATAGTGTTGTTTTATTGCGAGTATTAAACTGCGATAGGTGAAATGTTGTGAATGCACACAAAACGGCATGAACAAGCCAAATACTGCGTGTTCTACCGTTACAAGTGCGAAACTGCTATATTGTGATATTCTCGTTAAAGCGCATGCAAGCATCGTGAAACCTTAAAGAACAATGTCATTTAGCGAGATACAGCGTTCTGTACTGCAATAAGTTAGTGCACAACGTTGAGGTTATGCAAATATCGTAATTGTGAACGAAACAGTGTAATAGAGCGTTTTTCAATACAAATACGAATGTTAGGTTAGGTTAAGATATGAACCGTCGTAAAACCGCATTAAACAATGTCACTTAGTGAGATGCAGTGTTTTTCACCATTACAAGTCGGGAACTGCGATATCTAATGTGAAAGCGCTTGCAAACGTCGTTAGGTTAGGTTAGGTTAGGTTAGGTTAGGTTTCGTTAGGTTAGGTTAGGTTAGGTTAGATTAGGTTAGGTTGGGTTGAGTTGGGTTAGGCTAGGTTAGGTTAGGTTAGGTTGGGTTAGGTTAGGTTAGGTTAGGTTAGGTTAGGTTACGTTAGGTTAGGTTAGGTTACGTTAGGTTAGGTTAGGTTAGGTTACGTTAGGTTAGGTTAGGTTATGTAAGGATAATTTGGTTAGGTTAGGTAAGGTTAGGTTAGGTTAGGTTGGGTTGGGTGTTGTTGGGTTGGGTGTTGTTGGGTTGGGTTGGGTTGGGTTAGGTTGGGTTAGGTTAGGTTAGGTTACGTTAGGTTAGGTTAGGTTAGGTTAGGTTACGTTAGGTTATGTTAGGTTAGGTTAGGTTACGTTAGGTTAGGTTAGGTCAGGTAAAGTTAGGTTACGTTAGAATAGGTTAGGTTAGGTTAGGTTACGTTAGGTTAGGTTAAGTTAGGTAAGGTTAGGTTTGGTTAGGTTTGGTTAGGTTAGCTTAGGTTAGGTTAGGTTCGGTTGGGTTGGGTTGGGTTGGGTTAGGTTAGGTTAGGTTAGGTTAGGTTGGGTTAGGTTAGTTTAGGTTAGGTTAGGTTAGGTTAGGTTGGGTTGGGTTGGGTTAGGTTAGGTTAGGTTAGGTTTGGTAAGGTTAGGTTAGGTTAGTTTACGTTAGGTTAAGGTATGAACCGTCGTAAAACCGCATTAAACAATGTCACTTAGTGAGATGCAGTGTTTTTCACCTTTACAAGTTGGGAACTGTGATATCTAATGTGAAAGCGCTTGAAACCGTCGTAATGTTGTAGAAAGCAATGTAAAGTAGCGAGTAAAACGTTTTCTAACGATAGAAGTGCGAAGGTTATGTTAGGTTGAGTTATGTTAGTTTAAGCTAGGTAGCGTCGTGAAACTACCAAAAACAACGTCATCTAACGAGATAGTGTTGTTTTATTGCGAGTACGAAACTGCGATAGGTGAAATGTTGTGAAAGCACACAAAACGGCATGAACAAGCCAAATACTGCGTGTTGTACCGTTACAAGTGCGAAACTGCTACGTTGTGATATTCTCGTTAAAGCGCATGCAAGCATCGTGAAACCTTAAAGAACGATGTCATTTAGCGAGATACAGCGTTCTGTACTGCAATAAGTAGGTGCAAAACTGTGAGGTTTTGCAAATATCCTAATTGTGAACGAAACAGTGTAATAGAGCGTTTTTTAATGCAAGTGCGAATGTTAGGTTAGGTTAAGATATGAACCGTCGTAAAACCGCATTAAACAATGTCACTTAGTGAGATGCAGTGTTTTTCACCATTACAAGTCGGGAACTGCGATATCTAAAGTGCAAGCGCTTGCAAACGTCGTTAGGTTAGGTTAGGTTAGGTTACGTTAGGTTAGGTTAGGTTAGGTTTGGTTAGGTTAGGTTAGGTTAGGTTAGGTTAGGGATGTTAGGTAAGGTTTGGTTAGGTTAGGTTAGGTTAGGTTGGGTTAGGTAAGGTTAGGTTAGGTTAAGATATGAACCGCGCTAAAACCGCATTAAACAATGTCACTTAGTGAGATGCTGTGTTTTTCACCATTACAAGTCGGGAACTGCGATATCTAATGTGAAAGCGCATGAAACCGTCGTAATCTTGTAGAAAACATTGTAAAGTAGCGAATAAAACGTTTTCTAACGATAGAAGTGCGAAGGTTCGGTTAGTTTGAGCTAGGTAGCGTCGCGAAGCCACCAAAAACGATGTCATCTAACGAGATAGTGTTGTTTTATTGCGAGTACGAAACTGCGATAGGTGAAATATTGGGAAAGCACACAAAATGGCATGAACTAGCCAGATACTGCGTCTTGTGCCGTTACAAGTGCGAAACTGCTTTATTGTGATATTCTCGTTAAAGCGCATGCAAGTATCGTGAAACCTTAAAGAACGATGTCATTTAGCGAGATACAGCGCTCTGTACTTTAATAAGTTTGTGAGAAACTGTGAGGTCAAGCAAATATCGTAATTGTGAACGAAACAGTGTAATTGAGCGTATTTAGATACAAGTGCGAATGTTAGGTTAGGTTGAGATATCAACCGTCGTAAAACCGCATTAAACAATGTCACTTAGTGAGATGTAGTGTTTTTCAACATTACAAGTCGGGAACTACGATATCTAATGTGAAAGCGCATGAAACCGTCAAAATCTTGTAGAAAACATTGTAAAGTTGCGAGTAAAACGTTTTCTAACGATAGAAGTGCGAAGGTTAGCTTGAGTTATGTTAGTTTAAGCTATGTAGCGTCGTGAGACCACCAAAAAGGACGTCATCTAACGAGATAGCGTTGTTTTATTGCATGTACGAAACTGCAATAGGTGAAATGTTGTGAAAGTACACAAAACGGCTTGAACAAGCCAGATACTGCGTGTTGTACCGTTACAAGTGCGAAACTGCTATAATGTGATATTCTCGTTAAAGCGCATGCAAGCATCGTGAAACCTTAAAGAACGATGTCATTTAGCGAGATACAGCGTTCTGTACTGCAATAAGTTGGTGAAAAACTGTGAGGTTATGCAAATATCGTAATTGTGAACGAAACAGTGTAATAGAGCGTTTTTCAATACAAGTACGAATGTTAGGTTAGGTTAAGATATGAACCGTCGTAAAACCGCATTAAACAATGTCACTTAGTGAGATGCAGTGTTTTTCACCATTACAAGTCGGGAACTGCGATATCTAATGTGAAAGCGCTTGCAAACGTCGTTAGGTTAGGTTAGGTTAGGTTAGGTTACGTTAGGTTAGGTTTGGTTAGGTTAGGTTAGGTTAGGTTAGGTTATGTTAGGTTAGGTTGGGTTAGGTTAGGTTAGGTTACGTTAGGTTAAGGTATGAACCGTCGTAAAACCGCATTAAACAATGTCACTTAGTGAGATGTAGTGTTTTTCAACATTACAAGTCGGGAACTACGATATCTAATGTGAAAGCGCATGAAACCGTCGTAATCTTGTAAAAAACATTGTAAACTTGCGAGTAAAACGTTTTCTAACGATAGAAGTGCGAAGGTTAGGTTAGGTTAGGTTAGTTTAAGCTAGGTAGCGTCGTGAAACTACCAAAAACGACGTCATCTAACGAGATAGTGTTGTTTTATAGCGAGTATTAAACTGCCATAGGTGAAATGTTGTGAAAGCACACAAAACGGCATGAACAAGCCAAATACTGCGTGTTCTACCATTACAAGTGCGAAACTGCTATATTGTGATATTCTCGTTAAAGCGCATGCAAGCATCGTGAAACCTTAAAGAACAATGTCATTTAGCGAGATACAGCGTTCTGTACTGCAATAAGTTGGTGAAAAACTGTGAGGTTATGCAAATATCGTAATTGTGAACAAAACAGTGTAATAGAGCGTTTTTAGATACAAGTGCGAATGTTAGGTTAGGTTAAGATATGAACCGTCGTAAAACCGCATTAAACAATGTCAATTAGTGAGATGCAGTGTTTTTCACCATTAAAAGTGGGGAACTGCGATATCTAATGTGAAAGTGCTTGCAACCGTCGTTAGGTTAGGTTAGGTTAGGTTATGTTAGGTTAGGTTTGGTTAGGTTAGGTTAGGTTAGGTTAGGTTAGATTAGGTTAGGTTGGGTTGAGTTGGGTTAGGTTAGGTTAGGTTAGGTTAGGTTGGGTTAGGTTAGGTTAGGTTAGGTTACGTTAGGTTAGGTTAGGTTAGGTTACGTTAGGTTAGGTTAGGTTAGGTAAGGATAATTTGGTTAGGTTAGGTAAGGTTAGGTTAGGTTAGGTTAGGTTGGGTTAGGTTGGGTTGGGTTGGGTTAGGTTGGGTTAGGTTAGGTTAGGTTAGGTTAGGTTGGGTTAGGTTAGGTTAGGTTAGGTTATGTTAGGTTAGGTTGGGTTAGGTTAGGTTAGGTTACGTTAGGTTAAGGTATGAACCGTCGTAAAACCGCATTAAACAATGTCACTTAGTGAGATGCAGTGTTTTTCACCTTTACAAGTTGGGAACTGCGATATCTAATGTGAAAGCGCTTGAAACCGTCGTAATGTTGTAGAAAGCAATGTAAAGTAGCGAGTAAAACGTTTTCTAACGATAAAAGTGCGAAGGTTATGTTAGGTTGAGTTTTGTTAGTTTAAGCTAGGTAGCGTCGTGAAACTACCAAAAACAACGTCATCTAACGAGATAGTGTTGTTTTATTGCGAGTACGAAACTGCGATAGGTGAAATGTTGTGAAAGCACACAAAACGCAATGAACAAGCCAAATACTGCGTGTTGTACCGTTACAAGTGCGAAACTGCTATGTTGTGATATTCTCGTTGAAGCGCATGCAAGCATCGTGAAATCTTAAAGAACGATGTCATTTAGCGAGATACAGCGTTCTGTACTGCAATAAGTTGGTGAAAAACTGTGAGGTTATGCAAATATCCTAATTGTGAACGAAACAGTGTAATAGAGCGTTTTTAATACAAGTGCGAATGTTAGGTTAGGTTAAGATATGAACCGTCGTAAAACCGCATTAAACAATGTCACTTAGTGAGATGCAGTGTTTTTCACCATTACAAGTCGGGAACTGCGATATCTAATGTGAAAGCGCTTGAAAACGTCGTTAGGTTAGGTTAGGTTAGGTTAGGTTTGGTTAGGTTAGGTTAGGTTAGGTCAGCTTAGGGTATGTTAGGTAAGGTTTGGTTAGGGTAGGTTAGGTTAGGTTGGGTTAGGTAAGGTTAGGTTAGGTTAAGATATGAACCGCGCTAAAACCGCATTAAACAATGTCACTTAGTGAGATGCTGTGTTTTTCACCATTACAAGTCGGGAACTGCGATATCTAATGTGAAAGCGCATGAAACCGTCGTAATCTTGTAGAAAACATTGTAAAGTAGCGAATAAAACGTTTTCTAACGATAGAAGTGCGAAGGTTCGGTTAGTTTGAGCTAGGTAGCGTCGTGAAACCACCAAAAACGATGTCATCTAACGAGATAGTGTTGTTTTATTGCGAGTACGAAACTGCGATAGGTCAAATATTGGGAAAGCACACAAAATGGCATGAACTAGCCAGATACTGTGTCTTGTGCCGTTACAAGTGCGAAACTGCTTTATTGTGATATTCTCGTTAAAGCGCATGCAAGTATCTCGAAACCTTAAAGAACGATGTCATTTAGCGAGATACAGCGTTCTGTACTGTAATAAGTTGGTGAGAAACTGTGAGGTCAAGCAAATATCGTAATTGGGAACGAAACAGTGTAATTGAGCGTATCTAGATACAAGTGCGAATGTTAGGTTAGGTTGAGATATCAACCGTCCTAAAACCGCATTAAACAATGTCACTTAGTGAGATGTAGTGTTTTTCAACATTACAAGTCGGGAACTACAATATCTAATGTGAAAGCGCATGAAACCGTCGTAATCTTGTAGAAAACATTGTAAAGTTGCGAGTAAAACGTTTTCTAACGATAGAAGTGCGAAGGTTAGCTTGAGTTATGTTAGTTTAAGCTATGTAGCGTCGTGAGACCACCAAAAAGAACGTCATCTAACGAGATAGTGTTGTTTTATTGCGAGTACGAAATTGCGATAGGTAAAATGTTGTGAAAGCACACAAAACGGCATGAACAAGCCAAATACTGCGTGTTGTACCGTTACAAGTGCGAAACTGCTATGTTGTGACATTCTCAGTAAAGCGCATGCAAGTATCGTGAAACCTTAAAGAACGATGTCATTTAGCGAGATACAGCGTTCTGTACTGTAATAAGTTGGTGAGAAACTGTGAGGTCAAGCAAATATCGTAATTGTGAACGAAACAGTGTAATTGAGCGTCTTTAGATACAAGTGTGAATGTTAGGTTAGGTTCACATATCAACCATCGTAAAACCGCATTAAACAATGTCACTTAGTGAGATGTAGTGTTTTTCAACATTACAAGTCGGGAACTACGATATCTAATGTGAAAGCGCATGAAACCGTCGTAATCTTGTAGAAAACAATGTAAAGTTGCGAGTAAAACGTTTTCTAACGATAGAAGTGCGAAGGTTAGGTTAGGTTAGGTTAGTTTAAGCTAGGTAGCGTCATGAAACTACCAAAAACGACGTCATTTAACGAGATAGTGTTGTTTTATTGCGAGTATTAAACTGCGATAGGTGAAATGTGAAAGCACACAAAACGGCATGAACAAGCCAAATACTGCGTGTTCTACCGTTACAAGTGCGAAACTGCTATATTGTGATATTCTCGTTAAAGCGCATGCAACCATCGTGAAACCTTAAAGAACAATATCATTTAGCGAGATACAGCGTTCTGTACTGCAATAAGTTGGTGAAAAACTGTGAGGTTATGCAAATATCGTAATTGTGAACGAGACAGTGTAATAGAGCGTTTTTCAATACAAGTACGAATGTTAGGTTAGGTTAAGATATGAACCGTCGTAAAACCGCATTAAACAATGTCACTAAGTGAGATGCAGTGTTTTTCACCATTACAAGTCGGGAACTGCGATATCTAATGTGAAAGCGCTTGCAAACGTCGTTAGGTTAGGTTAGGTTACGTTAGGTTACGTTAGGTTAGGTTTGGTTAGGTTAGGTTAGGTTAGGTTATGTTAGGTTAGGTTGGGTTAGGTTAGGTTAGGTTACGTTAGGTTAAGGTATGAACCGTCGTAAAACCGCATTAAACAATGTCACTTAGTGAGATGCAGTGTTTTTCACCTTTACAAGTTGGGAACTGCGATATCTAATGTGAAAGCGCTTGAAACCGTCGTAATGTTCCAGAAAGCAATCTAAAGTAGCGAGTAAAACGTTTTCTAACGATAGAAGTGCGAAGGTTATGTTAGGTTGAGTTATGTTAGTTTAAGCTAGGTAGCGTCGTGAAACCACCAAAAACGACGTCATCTAACGAGATAGTGTTGTTTTATTGCGAGTATTAAACTGCGATAGGTGAATTGTTGTGAATGCACACAAAACGGCATGAACAAGCCAAATACTGCGTGTTCTACCGTTACAAGTGCGAAACTGCTATATTGTGATATTCTCGTTAAAGCGCATGCAAGCATCGTGAAACCTTAAAGAACAATGTCATTTAGCGAGATACAGCGTTCTGTACTGCAATAAGTTAGTGCACAACGTTGAGGTTATGCAAATATCGTAATTGTGAACGAAACAGTGTAATAGAGCGTTTTTCAATACAAATACGAATGTTAGGTTAGGTTAAGATATGAACCGTCGTAAAACCGCATTAAACAATGTCACTTAGTGAGATGCAGTGTTTTTCACCATTACAAGTCGGGAACTGCGATATCTAATGTGAAAGCGCTTGCAAACGTCGTTAGGTTAGGTTAGGTTAGGTTAGGTTAGGTTTCGTTAGGTTTCGTTAGGTTAGGTTAGGTTAGGTTAGATTAGGTTAGGTTGGGTTGAGTTGGGTTAGGCTAGGTTAGGTTAGGTTAGGTTGGGTTAGGTTAGGTTAGGTTAGGTTAGGTTAGGTTACGTTAGGTTAGGTTAGGTTACGTTAGGTTAGGTTAGGTTAGGTTACGTTAGGTTAGGTTAGGTTATGTAAGGATAATTTGGTTAGGTTAGGTAAGGTTAGGTTAGGTTAGGTTGGGTTGGGTGTTGTTGGGTTGGGTGTTGTTGGGTTGGGTTGGGTTGGGTTAGGTTGGGTTAGGTTAGGTTAGGTTACGTTAGGTTAGGTTAGGTTAGGTTAGGTTACGTTAGGTTATGTTAGGTTAGGTTAGGTTACGTTAGGTTAGGTTAGGTCAGGTAAAGTTAGGTTACGTTAGAATAGGTTAGGTTAGGTTAGGTTACGTTAGGTTAGGTTAAGTTAGGTTAGGTTAGGTTTGGTTAGGTTTGGTTAGGTTAGCTTAGGTTAGGTTAGGTTCGGTTGGGTTGGGTTGGGTTGGGTTAGGTTAGGTTAGGTTAGGTTAGGTTGGGTTAGGTTAGTTTAGGTTAGGTTAGGTTAGGTTAGGTTGGGTTGGGTTGGGTTAGGTTAGGTTAGGTTAGGTTTGGTAAGGTTAGGTTAGGTTAGTTTACGTTAGGTTAAGGTATGAACCGTCGTAAAACCGCATTAAACAATGTCACTTAGTGAGATGCAGTGTTTTTCACCTTTACAAGTTGGGAACTGTGATATCTAATGTGAAAGCGCTTGAAACCGTCGTAATGTTGTAGAAAGCAATGTAAAGTAGCGAGTAAAACGTTTTCTAACGATAGAAGTGCGAAGGTTATGTTAGGTTGAGTTATGTTAGTTTAAGCTAGGTAGCGTCGTGAAACTACCAAAAACAACGTCATCTAACGAGATAGTGTTGTTTTATTGCGAGTACGAAACTGCGATAGGTGAAATGTTGTGAAAGCACACAAAACGGCATGAACAAGCCAAATACTGCGTGTTGTACCGTTACAAGTGCGAAACTGCTACGTTGTGATATTCTCGTTAAAGCGCATGCAAGCATCGTGAAACCTTAAAGAACGATGTCATTTAGCGAGATACAGCGTTCTGTACTGCAATAAGTAGGTGCAAAACTGTGAGGTTTTGCAAATATCCTAATTGTGAACGAAACAGTGTAATAGAGCGTTTTTTAATGCAAGTGCGAATGTTAGGTTAGGTTAAGATATGAACCGTCGTAAAACCGCATTAAACAATGTCACTTAGTGAGATGCAGTGTTTTTCACCATTACAAGTCGGGAACTGCGATATCTAAAGTGCAAGCGCTTGCAAACGTCGTTAGGTTAGGTTAGGTTAGGTTACGTTAGGTTAGGTTAGGTTAGGTTTGGTTAGGTTAGGTTAGGTTAGGTTAGGTTAGGTTAGGGATGTTAGGTAAGGTTTGGTTAGGTTAGGTTAGGTTAGGTTGGGTTAGGTAAGGTTAGGTTAGGTTAAGATATGAACCGCGCTAAAACCGCATTAAACAATGTCACTTAGTGAGATGCTGTGTTTTTCACCATTACAAGTCGGGAACTGCGATATCTAATGTGAAAGCGCATGAAACCGTCGTAATCTTGTAGAAAACATTGTAAAGTAGCGAATAAAACGTTTTCTAACGATAGAAGTGCGAAGGTTCGGTTAGTTTGAGCTAGGTAGCGTCGCGAAGCCACCAAAAACGATGTCATCTAACGAGATAGTGTTGTTTTATTGCGAGTACGAAACTGCGATAGGTGAAATATTGGGAAAGCACACAAAATGGCATGAACTAGCCAGATACTGCGTCTTGTGCCGTTACAAGTGCGAAACTGCTTTATTGTGATATTCTCGTTAAAGCGCATGCAAGTATCGTGAAACCTTAAAGAACGATGTCATTTAGCGAGATACAGCGCTCTGTACTTTAATAAGTTTGTGAGAAACTGTGAGGTCAAGCAAATATCGTAATTGTGAACGAAACAGTGTAATTGAGCGTATTTAGATACAAGTGCGAATGTTAGGTTAGGTTGAGATATCAACCGTCGTAAAACCGCATTAAACAATGTCACTTAGTGAGATGTAGTGTTTTTCAACATTACAAGTCGGGAACTACGATATCTAATGTGAAAGCGCATGAAACCGTCAAAATCTTGTAGAAAACATTGTAAAGTTGCGAGTAAAACGTTTTCTAACGATAGAAGTGCGAAGGTTAGCTTGAGTTATGTTAGTTTAAGCTATGTAGCGTCGTGAGACCACCAAAAAGGACGTCATCTAACGAGATAGCGTTGTTTTATTGCATGTACGAAACTGCAATAGGTGAAATGTTGTGAAAGTACACAAAACGGCTTGAACAAGCCAGATACTGCGTGTTGTACCGTTACAAGTGCGAAACTGCTATAATGTGATATTCTCGTTAAAGCGCATGCAAGCATCGTGAAACCTTAAAGAACGATGTCATTTAGCGAGATACAGCGTTCTGTACTGCAATAAGTTGGTGAAAAACTGTGAGGTTATGCAAATATCGTAATTGTGAACGAAACAGTGTAATAGAGCGTTTTTCAATACAAGTACGAATGTTAGGTTAGGTTAAGATATGAACCGTCGTAAAACCGCATTAAAAAATGTCAATTAGTGAGATGCAGTGTTTTTCACCATTAAAAGTCGGGAACTGCGATATCTAATGTGAAAGCGCTTGCAACCGTCGTTAGGTTAGGTTAGGTTAGGTTAGGTTAGGTTTGGTTAGGTTAGGTTAGGTTAGGTTAGGTTAGATTAGGTTAGGTTGAGTTGGGTTAGGTTAGGTTAGGTTAGGTTAGGTTAGGTTAGGTTAGGTTGGGTTAGGTTAGGTTAGGTTAGGTTAGGGTACGTTAGGTTAGGTTAGGTTACGTTAGGTTAGGTTAGGTTAGGTTAGGTAAGGATAATTTGGTTAGGTTAGGTAAGGTTAGGTTAGGTTAGGTTAGGTTGGGTTGGGTGTTGTTGGGTTGGGTTGGGTTGGGTTATGTTGGGTTAGGTTAGGTTAGGTTACGTTAGGTTAGGTTAGGTTAGGTTACGTTAGGTTATGTTAGGTTAGGTTAGGTTACGTTAGGTTAGGTTGGGTCAGGTAAGGTTAGGTTACGTTAGAATAGGTTAGGTTAGGTTAGGTTACGTTAGGTTAGGTTAAGTTAGGTTAGGTTAGGTTTGGTTAGCTTAGGTTAGGTTAGCTTAGGTTAGGTTAGGTTGGGTTGGGTTGGGTTAGGTTGGGTTAGGTTAGGTTAGGTTAGGTTAGGTTGGGTTAGGTTAGTTTAGGTTAGGTTAGGTTAGGTTAGGTTGGGTTGGGTTGGGTTAGGTTAGGTTAGGTTAGGTTAGGTTAGGTTAAGGTATGAACTGTCGTAAAACCGCATTAAACAATGTCACTTAGTGAGATGCAGTGTTTTTCACCTTTACAAGTTGGGAACTGTGATATCTAATGTTAAAGCGCTTGAAACCGTCATAATGTTGTAGAAAGCAATGTAAAGTAGCGAGTAAAACGTTTTCTAACGATAGAAGTGCGAAGGTTATGTTAGGTTGAGTTATGTTAGTTTAAGCTAGGTAGCGTCGTGCAACTACCAAAAACAACGTCATCTAACGAGATAGTGTTGTTTTATTGCGAGTACGAAACTGCGATAGGTGAAATGTTGTGAAAGCACACAAAACGGCATGAACAAGCCAAATACTGCGTGTTGTACCGTTACAAGTGCGAAACTGCTATGTTGTGATATTCTCGTAAAGCGCATGCAAGCATCGTGAAACCTTAAAGAACGATGTCATTTAGCGAGATACAGCGTTCTGTACTGCAATAAGTTGGTGAAAAACTGTGAGGTTATGCAAATATCCTAATTGTGAACGAAACAGTGTAATAGAGCGTTTTTTAATACAAGTGCGAATGTTAGGTTAGGTTAAGATATGAACCGTCGTAAAACCGCATTAAACAATGTCACTTAGTGAGATGCAGTGTTTTTCACCATTACAAGTCGGGAACTGCGATATCTAATGTGAAAGCGCTTGCAAACGTCGTTAGGTTAGGTTAGGTTTGGTTAGGTTAGGTTAGGTTAGGTTACGTTAGGTTAGGTCAGGTTAGGTTTGGTTAGGTTAGGTTAGGTTAGGTTAGGTTATGTTAGGTAAGGTTTGGTTAGGTTAGGTTAGGTTAGGTTGGGTTAGGTAAGGTTAGGTTAGGTTAAGATATGAACCGCGCTAAAACCGCATTAAACAATGTCACTTAGTGAGATGCTGTGTTTTTCACCATTACAAGTCGGGAACTGCGATATCTAATGTGAAAGCGCATGAAACCGTCGTAATCTTGTAGAAAACATTGTAAAGTAGCGAATAAAACGTTTTCTAACGATAGAAGTGCGAAGGTTCGGTTAGTTTGAGCTAGGTAGCGTCGTGAAACCACCAAAAGCGATGTCATCTAACGAGATAGTGTTGTTTTATTGCGAGTACGAAACTGCGATAGGTGAAATGTTGTGAAAGCACACAAAACGGCATGAACAAGCCAAATACTGCGTGTTGTACCGTTACAAGTGCGAAACTGCTATGTTGTGACATTCTCGGTAAAGCGCATGCAAGTATCGTGAAACCTTAAAGAACGATGTCATTTAGCGAGATACAGCGTTCTGTACTGTAATAAGTTGGTGAGAAACTGTGAGGTCAAGCAAATATCGTAATGTTGAACGAAACAGTGTAATTGAGCGTCTTTAGATACAAGTGCGAATGTTAGGTTAGGTTGACATATCAACCATCGTAAAACCGCATTAAACAACGTCACTTAGTGAGATGTAGCGTTTTTCAACATTACAAGTCGGGAACTACGATATCTAATGTGAAAGCGCATGAAACCGTCGTAATCTTGTAGAAAACATTGTAAAGTTGCGAGTAAAACGTTTTCTAACGATAGAAGTGCGAAGGTTAGGTTAGGTTAGGTTAGTTTAGGCTAGGTAGCGTCGTGAAACTACCAAAAACGACGTCATCTAAAGAGATAGTGTTGTTTTATTGCGAGTATTAAACTGCGATAGGTGAAATGTTGTGAAAGCACACAAAACGGCATGAACAAGCCAAATACTGCGTGTTCTACCGTTACAAGTGCGAAACTGCTATATTGTGATATTCTCGTTAAAGCGCATGCAAGCATCGTGAAACCTTAAAGAACAATGTCATTTAGCGAGATACAGCGTTCTGTACTGCAATAAGTTGGTGAAAAACTGTGAGGTTATGCAAATATCGTAATTGTGAACAAAACAGTGTAATAATGTTGTGATATTCTCGTTAAAGCGCATGCAAGCATCGTGAAACCTTAAAGAACGATGTCATTTAGCGAGATACAGCGTTCTGTACTGCAATAAGTTGGTGAAAAACTGTGAGGTTATGCAAATATCCTAATTGTGAACGAAACAGTGTAATAGAGCGTTTTTTAATACAAGTGCGAATGTTAGGTTAGGTCAAGATATGAACCGTCGTAAAACCGCATTAAACAATGTCACTTGATGAGATGCAGTGTTTTTCACCATTACAAGTCGGGAACTGCGATATCTAATGTGAAAGCGCTTGCAAACGTCGTTAGGTTAGGTTAGGTTCGGTTAGGTTACGTTAGGTTAGGTTAGGTTAGGTTTGGTTAGGTTAGGTTAGGTTAGGTTAGGGATGTTAGGTAAGGTTTGGTTAGGTTAGGTTAGGTTAGGTTGGGTTAGGTAAGGTTAGGTTAGGTTAAGATATGAACCGCGCTAAAACCGCATTAAACAGTGTCACTTAGTGAGATGCTGTGTTTTTCACCATTACAAGTCGGGAACTGCGATATCTAATGTGAAAGCGCTTGCAAACGTCGTTAGGTTAGGTTAGGTTAGGTTAGGTTAGGTTAGGTTAGGTTAGGTTTGGTTAGGTTAGGTTAGGTTAGGTTATGTTAGGTTAGGTTGGGTTAGGTTAGGTTAGGTTAGGTTAAGATATGAACCGCGCTAAAACCGCATTAAACAATGTCACTTAGTGAGATGCAGTGTTTTTCACCTTTACAAGTTGGGAACTGCGATATCTAATGTGAAAGCGCATGAAACCGTCGTAATCTTGTAGAAAACATTGTAAAGTAGTGAGTAAAACGTTTTCTAACGATAGAAGTGCGAAGGTTAGGTTAGGTTAGTTTAAGCTAGGTAGCGTCGTGAAACTACCAAAAACGACGTCATCTAACGAGATAGTGTTGTTTTATAGCGAGTAATAAACTGCGATAGGTGAAATGTTGTGAAAGCACACAAAGCGGCATGAACAAGCCAAATACTGCGTGTTCTACCGTTACAAGTGCGAAACTGCTATATTGTGATATTCTCGTTAAAGCGCATGCAAGCATCGTGAAACCTTAAAGAACAATGTCATTTAGCGAGATACAACGTTCTGTACTGCAATAAGTTGGTGAGAAACTGTGAGGTTATGCAAATATGGTAATTGTGAACAAAACAGTGTAATAGAGCGTTTTTAGATTCAAGTGCGAATGTTAGGTTAGGTTAAGATATGAACCGTCGTAAAACCGCATTAAACAATGTCACTTAGTGAGATGTAGTGTTTTTCAACATTACAAGTCGGGAACTACGATATCTAATGTGAAAGCGCATGAAACCGTCGTAACCTTGTAGAAAACATTGTAAAGTGGTGAGTAAAACGTTTTCTAACGATAGAAGTGCGAAGGTTAGGTTAGGTTAGTTTAAGCTAGGTAGCGTCGTGAAACTACAAAAAACGACGTCATCTAACGAGATAGTGTTGTTTTATAGCGAGTATTAAACTGCGATAGGTGAAATGTTGTGAAAGCACACAAAACGGCATGAACAAGCCAAATACTGCGTGTTCTACCGTTACAAGTGCGAAACTGCTATATTGTGATATTCTCGTTAAAGCGCATGCAAGCATCGTGAAACCTTAAAGAACAATGTCATTTAGCGAGATACAACGTTCTGTACTGCAATAAGTTGGTGAGAAACTGTGAGGTTATGCAAATATGGTAATTGTGAACAAAACAGTGTAATAGAGCGTTTTTAGATATAAGTGCGAATGTTAGGTTAGGTTAAGATATGAACCGTCGTAAAACCGCATTAAACAAAAGTCAATTAGTGAGATGCAGTGTTTTTCACCATTAAAAGTCGGGAACTGCGATATCTAATGTGAAAGCGCTTGCAAACGTCGTTAGGTTAGGTTAGGTTAGGTTAGGTTAGGTTAGGTTAGGTTACGTTAGGTTAGGTTTGGTTAGGTTAGGTTAGGTTAGGTTAGGTTATGTTAGGTTAGGTTGGGTTAGGTTAGGTTAGGTTACGTTAGGTTAAGGTATGAACCGTCGTAAAACCGCATTAAACAATGTCACTTAGTGAGATGCAGTGTTTTTCACCTTTACAAGTTGGGAACTGCGATATCTAATGTGAAAGCGCTTGAAACCGTCGTGATGTTGTAGAAAGCAATGTAATGTAGCGAGTAAAACGTTTTCTAACGATAGAAGTGCGAAGGTTATGTTAGGTTGAGTTATGTTAGTTTAAGCTAGGTAGCGTCGTGAAACCACCAAAAACGACGTCATCTAACGAGATAGTGTTGTTTATTGCGAGTACGAAACTGCGATAGGTAAAATGTTGTGAACGCACACAAAACGGCATGAACAAGCCAAATACTGCGTGTTGTACCGTTACAAGTGCGAAACTGCTATGTTGTGACATTCTCGGTAAAGCGCATGCAAGTATCGTGAAACCTTAAAGAACGATGTCACTTAGCGAGATACAGCGTTCTGTACTGTAATAAGTTGGTGAGAAACTGTGAGGTCAAGCAAATATCGTAATTGTGAACGAAACACTGTAATTGAGCGTCTTTAGATACAAGTGCGAATGTTAGGTTAGGTTGACATATCAACCACCGTAAAACCGCATTAAACAATGTCACTTAGTGAGATGTAGTGTTTTTCAACATTACAAGTCGGGAACTACGATATCTAATGTGAAAGCGCATGAAACCGTCGTAATCTTGTAGAAAACATTGTAAAGTTGCGAGTAAAACGTTTTCTAACGATAGAAGTGCGAAGGTTAGGTTAGGTTAGGTTAGTTTAGGCTAGGTAGCGTCGTGAAACTACCAAAAACGACGTCATCTAAAGAGATAGTGTTGTTTTATTGCGAGTATTAAACTGCGATAGGTGAAATGTTGTGAAAGCACACAAAACGGCATGAACAAGCCAAATACTGCGTGTTCTACCGTTACAAGTGCGAAACTGCTATATTGTGATATTCTCGTTAAAGCGCATGCAAGCATCGTGAAACCTTAAAGAACAATGTCATTTAGCGAGATACAGCGTTCTGTACTGCAATAAGTTGGTGAAAAACTGTGAGGTTATGCAAATATCGTAATTGTGAACAAAACAGTGTAATAATGTTGTGATATTCTCGTTAAAGCGCATGCAAGCATCGTGAAACCTTAAAGAACGATGTCATTTAGCGAGATACAGCGTTCTGTACTGCAATAAGTTGGTGAAAAACTGTGAGGTTATGCAAATATCCTAATTGTGAACGAAACAGTGTAATAGAGCGTTTTTTAATACAAGTGCGAATGTTAGGTTAGGTCAAGATATGAACCGTCGTAAAACCGCATTAAACAATGTCACTTGATGAGATGCAGTGTTTTTCACCATTACAAGTCGGGAACTGCGATATCTAATGTGAAAGCGCTTGCAAACGTCGTTAGGTTAGGTTAGGTTCGGTTAGGTTACGTTAGGTTAGGTTAGGTTAGGTTTGGTTAGGTTAGGTTAGGTTAGGTTAGGGATGTTAGGTAAGGTTTGGTTAGGTTAGGTTAGGTTAGGTTGGGTTAGGTAAGGTTAGGTTAGGTTAAGATATGAACCGCGCTAAAACCGCATTAAACAGTGTCACTTAGTGAGATGCTGTGTTTTTCACCATTACAAGTCGGGAACTGCGATATCTAATGTGAAAGCGCTTGCAAACGTCGTTAGGTTAGGTTAGGTTAGGTTAGGTTAGGTTAGGTTAGGTTTGGTTAGGTTAGGTTAGGTTAGGTTAGGTTAGGTTATGTTAGGTTAGGTTGGGTTAGGTTAGGTTAGGTTAGGTTAAGATATGAACCGCGCTAAAACCGCATTAAACAATGTCACTTAGTGAGATGCAGTGTTTTTCACCTTTACAAGTTGGGAACTGCGATATCTAATGTGAAAGCGCATGAAACCGTCGTAATCTTGTAGAAAACATTGTAAAGTAGTGAGTAAAACGTTTTCTAACGATAGAAGTGCGAAGGTTAGGTTAGGTTAGTTTAAGCTAGGTAGCGTCGTGAAACTACCAAAAACGACGTCATCTAACGAGATAGTGTTGTTTTATAGCGAGTAATAAACTGCGATAGGTGAAATGTTGTGAAAGCACACAAAGCGGCATGAACAAGCCAAATACTGCGTGTTCTACCGTTACAAGTGCGAAACTGCTATATTGTGATATTCTCGTTAAAGCGCATGCAAGCATCGTGAAACCTTAAAGAACAATGTCATTTAGCGAGATACAACGTTCTGTACTGCAATAAGTTGGTGAGAAACTGTGAGGTTATGCAAATATGGTAATTGTGAACAAAACAGTGTAATAGAGCGTTTTTAGATTCAAGTGCGAATGTTAGGTTAGGTTAAGATATGAACCGTCGTAAAACCGCATTAAACAATGTCACTTAGTGAGATGTAGTGTTTTTCAACATTACAAGTCGGGAACTACGATATCTAATGTGAAAGCGCATGAAACCGTCGTAACCTTGTAGAAAACATTGTAAAGTGGTGAGTAAAACGTTTTCTAACGATAGAAGTGCGAAGGTTAGGTTAGGTTAGTTTAAGCTAGGTAGCGTCGTGAAACTACAAAAAACGACGTCATCTAACGAGATAGTGTTGTTTTATAGCGAGTATTAAACTGCGATAGGTGAAATGTTGTGAAAGCACACAAAACGGCATGAACAAGCCAAATACTGCGTGTTCTACCGTTACAAGTGCGACACTGCTATATTGTGATATTCTCGTTAAAGCGCATGCAAGCATCGTGAAACCTTAAAGAACAATGTCATTTAGCGAGATACAGCGTTCTGTACTGCAATACGTTGGTGAAAAACTGTGAGGTTATGCAAATATCGTAATTGTGAACGAAACAGTGTAATAGAGCGTTTTTCAATACAAGTACGAATGTTAGGTTAGGTTAAGATATGAACCGTCGTAAAACCGCATTAAACAATGTCACTTATTGAGATGCAGTGTTTTTCACCATTACAAGTCGGGAACTGCGATATCTAATGTGAAAGCGCTTGCAAACGTCGTTAGGTTAGGTTAGGTTAGGTTAGGTTAGGTTAGGTTAGGTTACGTTAGGTTAGGTTTGGTTAGGTTAGGTTAGGTTAGGTTATGTTAGGTTAGGTTGGGTTAGGTTAGGTTAGGTTACGTTAGGTTAAGGTATGAACCGTTGTAAAACCGCAATAAACAATGTCACTTAGTGAGATGCAGTTTTTCACCTTTACAAGTTGGGAACTGCGATATCTAATGTGAAAGCGCTTGAAACCGTCGTAATGTTGTAGAAAGCAATGTAAAGTAGCGAGTAAAACGTTTTCTAACGATAGAAGTGCGAAGGTTATGTTAGGTTGAGTTATGTTAGTTTAAGCTAGGTAGCGTCGTGAAACCACCAAAAACGACGTCATCTAACGAGATAGTGTTGTTTTATTGCGAGTACGAAACTGCGATAGGTAAAATGTGAAAGCACACAAAACGGCATGAACAAGCCAAATACTGCGTGTTCTACCGTTACAAGTGCGAAACTGCTATATTGTGATATTCTCGTTAAAGCGCATGCAAGCATCGTGAAACCTTAAAGAACAATGTCATTTAGCGAGATACAACGTTCTGTACTGCAATAAGTTGGTGAAAAACTGTGAGGTTATGCAAATATGGTAATTGTGAACAAAACAGTGTTATAGAGCGGTTTTAGATACAAGTGCGAATGTTAGGTTAGGTTAAGATAAGAACCGTCGTAAAACCGCATTAAACAATGTCAATTAGTGAGATGCAGTGTTTTTCACCATTAAAAGTCGGGAACTGCGATATCTAATGTGAAAGCGCTTGCAACCGTCGTTAGGTTAGGTTAGGTTAGGTTAGGTTAGGTTTTGTTAGGTTAGGTTAGGTTAGGTTAGGTTAGATTAGGTTAGGTTGGGTTGAGTTGGGTTAGGTTAGGTTAGGTTAGGTTATGTTAGGTTGGGTTAGGTTAGGTTAGGTTACGTTAGGTTAGGTTAGGTTACGTTAGGTTAGGTTAGGTTAGGTTACGTTAGGTTAGGTTAGGTTAGGTAAGGATAATTTGGTTAGGTTAGGTAAGGTTAGGTTAGGTTAGGTTGGGTTGGGTGTTGTTGGTTTGGGTTGGGTTGGGTTGGGTTAGGTTGGGTTAGGTTAGGTTAGGTTACGTTAGGTTACGTTAGGTTAGGTTAGGTTACGTTAGGTTATGTTAGGTTAGGTTAGGTTAGGTTACGTTAGGTTAGGTTAGGTCAGGAAAGGTTAGGTTACGTTAGAATAGGTTAGGTTAGGTTAGGTTACGTTAGGTTAGGTTAAGTTAGGTTAGGTTTGGTTAGGTTAGCTTAGGTTAGGTTAGGTTGGGTTGGGTTGGGTTGGGTTAGGTTAGGTTAGGTTAGGTTAGGTTGGGTTAGGTTAGTTTAGGTTAGGTTAGGTTAGGTTAGGTTGGGTTGGGTTGGGTTAGGTTAGGTTAGGTTAGGTTAGGTTATGTTAGGTTGGGTTAGGTTAGGTTAGGTTACGTTAGGTTAGGTTAGGTTACGTTAGGTTAGGTTAGGTTAGGTTACGTTAGGTTAGGTTAGGTTAGGTAAGGATAATTTGGTTAGGTTAGGTTAGGTTAGGTTACGTTAGGTTAGGTTAGGTTAGGTTAGGTTACGTTAGGTTATGTTAGGTTAGGTTAGGTTAGGTTACGTTAGGTTAGGTTAGGTCAGGAAAGGTTAGGTTACGTTAGAATAGGTTAGGTTAGGTTAGGTTACGTTAGGTTAGGTTAAGTTAGGTTAGGTTTGGTTAGGTTAGCTTAGGTTAGGTTAGGTTGGGTTGGGTTGGGTTGGGTTAGGTTAGGTTAGGTTAGGTTAGGTTGGGTTAGGTTAGTTTAGGTTAGGTTAGGTTAGGTTAGGTTGGGTTGGGTTGGGTTAGGTTAGGTTAGGTTAGGTTAGGTTAAGTTACGTTAGGTTAAGGTATGAACCGTCGTAAAACTGCATTAAACAATGTCAATTAGTGAGACGCAGTGTTTTTCACCTTTACAAGTTGGGAACTGTGATATCTAATGTGAAAGCGCTTGAAACCGTCGTATTGTTGTAGAAAGCAATGTAAAGTAGCGAGTAAAACGTTTTCTAACGATAGAAGTGCGAAGGTTATGTTAGGTTGAGTCATGTTAGTTTAAGCTAGGTAGCGTCGTGAAACTACCAAAAACAACGTCATCTAACGAGATAGTGTTGTTTTCTTGCGAGTACGAAACTGCGATAGGTGAAATGTTGTGAAAGCACACAAAACGGCATGAACAAGCCAAATACTGCGTGTTGTACCGTTACAAGTGCGAAACTGCTATATTGTGATATTCTCGGTAAAGCGCATGCAAGTATCGTGAAACCTTGAAGAACGATGTCATTTAGCGAGATACAGCGTTCTGTACTGTATTAAGTTGGTGAGAAACTGTGAGGTCAAGCAAATATCGTAATTGTGAACGAAACAGTGTAATTGAGCGTCTTTAGATACAAGTGCGAATGTTAGGTTAGGTTGATATATCAACCGTCGTAAAACCGCATTAAACAATGTCACTTAGTGAGATGTAGTGTTTTTCAACATTACAAGTCGGGAACTACGATATCTAATGTGAAAGCGCATGAAACCGTCGTAATCTTGTAAAAAACATTGTAAAGTTGCGAGTAAAACGTTTTCTAACGATAGAAGTGCGAAGGTTAGGTTAGGTTAGGTTAGTTTAAGCTAGGTAGCGTCGTGAAACTACCAAAAACGACGTCATCTAACGAGATAATGTTGTTTTATAGCGAGTATTAAACTGCCATAGGTGAAATGTTGTGAAAGCACACAAAACGGCATGAACAAGCCAAATACTGCGTGTTCTACCGTTACAAGTGCGAAACTGCTATATTGTGATATTCTCGTTAAAGCGCATGCAAGCATCGTGAAACCTTAAAGAAATATGTCATTTAGCGAGATACAGCGTTCTGTACTGCAATAAGTTGGTGAAAAACTGTAAGGTTATGCAAATATCGTAATTGTGAACAAAACAGTGTAATAGAGCGTTTTTAGATACAAGTGCGAATGTTAGGTTAGGTTAAGATATGAACCGTCGTAAAACCGCATTAAACAATGTCAATTACTGAGATGCAGTGTTTTTCACCATTAAAAGTGGGGAACTGCGATATTTAATGTGAAAGCGCTTGCAACCGTCGTTAGGTTAGGTTAGGTTAGGTTAGGTTAGGTTTGGTTAGGTTAGGTTAGGTTAGGTTAGGTTAGATTAGGTTAGGTTGAGTTGGGTTAGGTTAGGTTAGGTTAGGTTAGGTTAGGTTAGGTTAGGTTAGGTTAGGTTGGGTTAGGTTAGGTTAGGTTAGGTTAGGGTACGTTAGGTTAGGTTAGGTTACGTTAGGTTAGGTTAGGTTAGGTTAGGTAAGGATAATTTGGTTAGGTTAGGTAAGGTTAGGTTAGGTTAGGTTAGGTTGGGTTGGGTGTTGTTGGGTTGGGTTGGGTTGGGTTAGGTTGGGTTAGGTTAGGTTAGGTTACGTTAGGTTAGGTTAGGTTAGGTTACGTTAGGTTATGTTAGGTTAGGTTAGGTTACGTTAGGTTAGGTTGGGTCAGGTAAGGTTAGGTTACGTTAGAATAGGTTAGGTTAGGTTAGGTTACGTTAGGTTAGGTTAAGTTAGGTTAGGTTAGGTTTGGTTAGCTTAGGTTAGGTTAGCTTAGGTTAGGTTAGGTTGGGTTGGGTTGGGTTAGGTTGGGTTAGGTTAGGTTAGGTTAGGTTAGGTTGGGTTAGGTTAGTTTAGGTTAGGTTAGGTTAGGTTAGGTTGGGTTGGGTTGGGTTAGGTTAGGTTAGGTTAGGTTAGGTTAAGGTATGAACTGTCGTAAAACCGCATTAAACAATGTCACTTAGTGAGATGCAGTGTTTTTCACCTTTACAAGTTGGGAACTGTGATATCTAATGTTAAAGCGCTTGAAACCGTCATAATGTTGTAGAAAGCAATGTAAAGTAGCGAGTAAAACGTTTTCTAACGATAGAAGTGCGAAGGTTATGTTAGGTTGAGTTATGTTAGTTTAAGCTAGGTAGCGTCGTGCAACTACCAAAAACAACGTCATCTAACGAGATAGTGTTGTTTTATTGCGAGTACGAAACTGCGATAGGTGAAATGTTGTGAAAGCACACAAAACGGCATGAACAAGCCAAATACTGCGTGTTGTACCGTTACAAGTGCGAAACTGCTATGTTGTGATATTCTCGTAAAGCGCATGCAAGCATCGTGAAACCTTAAAGAACGATGTCATTTAGCGAGATACAGCGTTCTGTACTGCAATAAGTTGGTGAAAAACTGTGAGGTTATGCAAATATCCTAATTGTGAACGAAACAGTGTAATAGAGCGTTTTTTAATACAAGTGCGAATGTTAGGTTAGGTTAAGATATGAACCGTCGTAAAACCGCATTAAACAATGTCACTTAGTGAGATGCAGTGTTTTTCACCATTACAAGTCGGGAACTGCGATATCTAATGTGAAAGCGCTTGCAAACGTCGTTAGGTTAGGTTAGGTTTGGTTAGGTTAGGTTAGGTTAGGTTACGTTAGGTTAGGTCAGGTTAGGTTTGGTTAGGTTAGGTTAGGTTAGGTTAGGTTATGTTAGGTAAGGTTTGGTTAGGTTAGGTTAGGTTAGGTTGGGTTAGGTAAGGTTAGGTTAGGTTAAGATATGAACCGCGCTAAAACCGCATTAAACAATGTCACTTAGTGAGATGCTGTGTTTTTCACCATTACAAGTCGGGAACTGCGATATCTAATGTGAAAGCGCATGAAACCGTCGTAATCTTGTAGAAAACATTGTAAAGTAGCGAATAAAACGTTTTCTAACGATAGAAGTGCGAAGGTTCGGTTAGTTTGAGCTAGGTAGCGTCGTGAAACCACCAAAAGCGATGTCATCTAACGAGATAGTGTTGTTTTATTGCGAGTACGAAACTGCGATAGGTGAAATGTTGTGAAAGCACACAAAACGGCATGAACAAGCCAAATACTGCGTGTTGTACCGTTACAAGTGCGAAACTGCTATGTTGTGACATTCTCGGTAAAGCGCATGCAAGTATCGTGAAACCTTAAAGAACGATGTCATTTAGCGAGATACAGCGTTCTGTACTGTAATAAGTTGGTGAGAAACTGTGAGGTCAAGCAAATATCGTAATGTTGAACGAAACAGTGTAATTGAGCGTCTTTAGATACAAGTGCGAATGTTAGGTTAGGTTGACATATCAACCATCGTAAAACCGCATTAAACAACGTCACTTAGTGAGATGTAGCGTTTTTCAACATTACAAGTCGGGAACTACGATATCTAATGTGAAAGCGCATGAAACCGTCGTAATCTTGTAGAAAACATTGTAAAGTTGCGAGTAAAACGTTTTCTAACGATAGAAGTGCGAAGGTTAGGTTAGGTTAGGTTAGTTTAGGCTAGGTAGCGTCGTGAAACTACCAAAAACGACGTCATCTAAAGAGATAGTGTTGTTTTATTGCGAGTATTAAACTGCGATAGGTGAAATGTTGTGAAAGCACACAAAACGGCATGAACAAGCCAAATACTGCGTGTTCTACCGTTACAAGTGCGAAACTGCTATATTGTGATATTCTCGTTAAAGCGCATGCAAGCATCGTGAAACCTTAAAGAACAATGTCATTTAGCGAGATACAGCGTTCTGTACTGCAATAAGTTGGTGAAAAACTGTGAGGTTATGCAAATATCGTAATTGTGAACAAAACAGTGTAATAATGTTGTGATATTCTCGTTAAAGCGCATGCAAGCATCGTGAAACCTTAAAGAACGATGTCATTTAGCGAGATACAGCGTTCTGTACTGCAATAAGTTGGTGAAAAACTGTGAGGTTATGCAAATATCCTAATTGTGAACGAAACAGTGTAATAGAGCGTTTTTTAATACAAGTGCGAATGTTAGGTTAGGTCAAGATATGAACCGTCGTAAAACCGCATTAAACAATGTCACTTGATGAGATGCAGTGTTTTTCACCATTACAAGTCGGGAACTGCGATATCTAATGTGAAAGCGCTTGCAAACGTCGTTAGGTTAGGTTAGGTTCGGTTAGGTTACGTTAGGTTAGGTTAGGTTAGGTTTGGTGAGGTTAGGTTAGGTTAGGTTAGGGATGTTAGGTAAGGTTTGGTTAGGTTAGGTTAGGTTAGGTTGGGTTAGGTAAGGTTAGGTTAGGTTAAGATATGAACCGCGCTAAAACCGCATTAAACAGGGTCACTTAGTGAGATGCTGTGTTTTTCACCATTACAAGTCGGGAACTGCGATATCTAATGTGAAAGCGCTTGCAAACGTCGTTAGGTTAGGTTAGGTTAGGTTAGGTTAGGTTAGGTTAGGTTAGGTTAGGTTTGGTTAGGTTAGGTTAGGTTAGGTTAGGTTATGTTAGGTTAGGTTGGGTTAGGTTAGGTTAGGTTAGGTTAAGATATGAACCGCGCTAAAACCGCATTAAACAATGTCACTTAGTGAGATGCAGTGTTTTTCACCTTTACAAGTTGGGAACTGCGATATCTAATGTGAAAGCGCATGAAACCGTCGTAATCTTGTAGAAAACATTGTAAAGTAGTGAGTAAAACGTTTTCTAACGATAGAAGTGCGAAGGTTAGGTTAGGTTAGGTTAGTTTAAGCTAGGTAGCGTCGTGAAACTACCAAAAACGACGTCATCTAACGAGATAGTGTTGTTTTATAGCGAGTAATAAACTGCGATAGGTGAAATGTTGTGAAAGCACACAAAGCGGCATGAACAAGCCAAATACTGCGTGTTCTACCGTTACAAGTGCGAAACTGCTATATTGTGATATTCTCGTTAAAGCGCATGCAAGCATCGTGAAACCTTAAAGAACAATGTCATTTAGCGAGATACAACGTTCTGTACTGCAATAAGTTGGTGAGAAACTGTGAGGTTATGCAAATATGGTAATTGTGAACAAAACAGTGTAATAGAGCGTTTTTAGATTCAAGTGCGAATGTTAGGTTAGGTTAAGATATGAACCGTCGTAAAACCGCATTAAACAATGTCACTTAGTGAGATGTAGTGTTTTTCAACATTACAAGTCGGGAACTACGATATCTAATGTGAAAGCGCATGAAACCGTCGTAACCTTGTAGAAAACATTGTAAAGTGGTGAGTAAAACGTTTTCTAACGATAGAAGTGCGAAGGTTAGGTTAGGTTAGTTTAAGCTAGGTAGCGTCGTGAAACTACAAAAAACGACGTCATCTAACGAGATAGTGTTGTTTTATAGCGAGTATTAAACTGCGATAGGTGAAATGTTGTGAAAGCACACAAAACGGCATGAACAAGCCGAATACTGCGTGTTCTACCGTTACAAGTGCGAAACTGCTATATTGTGATATTCTCGTTAAAGCGCATGCAAGCATCGTGAAACCTTAAAGAACAATGTCATTTAGCGAGATACAACGTTCTGTACTGCAATAAGTTGGTGAGAAACTGTGAGGTTATGCAAATATGGTAATTGTGAACAAAACAGTGTAATAGAGCGTTTTTAGATATAAGTGGGAATGTTAGGTTAGGTTAAGATATGAACCGTCGTAAAACCGCATTAAACAAAAGTCAATTAGTGAGATGCAGTGTTTTTCACCATTAAAAGTCGGGAACTGCGATATCTAATGTGAAAGCGCTTGCAAACGTCGTTAGGTTAGGTTAGGTTAGGTTAGGTTAGGTTAGGTTACGTTAGGTTAGGTTTGGTTAGGTTAGGTTAGGTTAGGTTAGGTTATGTTAGGTTAGGTTGGGTTAGGTTTGGTTAGGTTACGTTAGGTTAAGGTATGAACCGTCGTAAAACCGCATTAAACAATGTCACTTAGTGAGATGCAGTGTTTTTCACCTTTACAAGTTGGGAACTGCGATATCTAATGTGAAAGCGCTTGAAACCGTCGTGATGTTGTAGAAAGCAATGTAATGTAGCGAGTAAAACGTTTTCTAACGATAGAAGTGCGAAGGTTATGTTAGGTTGAGTTATGTTAGTTTAAGCTAGGTAGCGTCGTGAAACCACCAAAAACGACGTCATCTAACGAGATAGTGTTGTTTATTGCGAGTACGAAACTGCGATAGGTAAAATGTTGTGAACGCACACAAAACGGCATGAACAAGCCAAATACTGCGTGTTGTACCGTTACAAGTGCGAAACTGCTATGTTGTGACATTCTCGGTAAAGCGCATGCAAGTATCGTGAAACCTTAAAGAACGATGTCACTTAGCGAGATACAGCGTTCTGTACTGTAATAAGTTGGTGAGAAACTGTGAGGTCAAGCAAATATCGTAATTGTGAACGAAACAGTGTAATTGAGCGTCTTTAGATACAAGTGCGAATGTTAGGTTAGGTTGACATATCAACCATCGTAAAACCGCATTAAACAATGTCACTTAGTGAGATGTAGTGTTTTTCAACATTACAAGTCGGGAACTACGATATCTAATGTGAAAGCGCATGAAACCGTCGTAATCTTGTAGAAAACATTGTAAAGTTGCGAGTAAAACGTTTTCTAACGATAGAAGTGCGAAGGTTAGGTTAGGTTAGGTTAGTTTAGGCTAGGTAGCGTCGTGAAACTACCAAAAACGACGTCATCTAAAGAGATAGTGTTGTTTTATTGCGAGTATTAAACTGCGATAGGTGAAATGTTGTGAAAGCACACAAAACGGCATGAACAAGCCAAATACTGCGTGTTCTACCGTTACAAGTGCGAAACTGCTATATTGTGATATTCTCGTTAAAGCGCATGCAAGCATCGTGAAACCTTAAAGAACAATGTCATTTAGCGAGATACAGCGTTCTGTACTGCAATAAGTTGGTGAAAAACTGTGAGGTTATGCAAATATCGTAATTGTGAACAAAACAGTGTAATAATGTTGTGATATTCTCGTTAAAGCGCATGCAAGCATCGTGAAACCTTAAAGAACGATGTCATTTAGCGAGATACAGCGTTCTGTACTGCAATAAGTTGGTGAAAAACTGTGAGGTTATGCAAATATCCTAATTGTGAACGAAACAGTGTAATAGAGCGTTTTTTAATACAAGTGCGAATGTTAGGTTAGGTCAAGATATGAACCGTCGTAAAACCGCATTAAACAATGTCACTTGATGAGATGCAGTGTTTTTCACCATTACAAGTCGGGAACTGCGATATCTAATGTGAAAGCGCTTGCAAACGTCGTTAGGTTAGGTTAGGTTCGGTTAGGTTACGTTAGGTTAGGTTAGGTTAGGTTTGGTTAGGTTAGGTTAGGTTAGGTTAGGGATGTTAGGTAAGGTTTGGTTAGGTTAGGTTAGGTTAGGTTGGGTTAGGTAAGGTTAGGTTAGGTTAAGATATGAACCGCGCTAAAACCGCATTAAACAGTGTCACTTAGTGAGATGCTGTGTTTTTCACCATTACAAGTCGGGAACTGCGATATCTAATGTGAAAGCGCTTGCAAACGTCGTTAGGTTAGGTTAGGTTAGGTTAGGTTAGGTTAGGTTAGGTTAGGTTAGGTTTGGTTAGGTTAGGTTAGGTTAGGTTAGGTTAGGTTATGTTAGGTTAGGTTGGGTTAGGTTAGGTTAGGTTAGGTTAAGATATGAACCGCGCTAAAACCGCATTAAACAATGTCACTTAGTGAGATGCAGTGTTTTTCACCTTTACAAGTTGGGAACTGCGATATCTAATGTGAAAGCGCATGAAACCGTCGTAATCTTGTAGAAAACATTGTAAAGTAGTGAGTAAAACGTTTTCTAACGATAGAAGTGCGAAGGTTAGGTTAGGTTAGTTTAAGCTAGGTAGCGTCGTGAAACTACCAAAAACGACGTCATCTAACGAGATAGTGTTGTTTTATAGCGAGTAATAAACTGCGATAGGTGAAATGTTGTGAAAGCACACAAAGCGGCATGAACAAGCCAAATACTGCGTGTTCTACCGTTACAAGTGCGAAACTGCTATATTGTGATATTCTCGTTAAAGCGCATGCAAGCATCGTGAAACCTTAAAGAACAATGTCATTTAGCGAGATACAACGTTCTGTACTGCAATAAGTTGGTGAGAAACTGTGAGGTTATGCAAACATGGTAATTGTGAACGAAACAGTGTAATAGAGCGTTTTTAGATTCAAGTGCGAATGTTAGGTTAGGTTAAGATATGAACCGTCGTAAAACCGCATTAAACAATGTCACTTAGTGAGATGTAGTGTTTTTCAACATTACAAGTCGGGAACTACGATATCTAATGTGAAAGCGCATGAAACCGTCGTAACCTTGTAGAAAACATTGTAAAGTGGTGAGTAAAACGTTTTCTAACGATAGAAGTGCGAAGGTTAGGTTAGGTTAGTTTAAGCTAGGTAGCGTCGTGAAACTACAAAAAACGACGTCATCTAACGAGATAGTGTTGTTTTATAGCGAGTATTAAACTGCGATAGGTGAAATGTTGTGAAAGCACACAAAACGGCATGAACAAGACAAATACTGCGTGTTCTACCGTTACAAGTGCGACACTGCTATATTGTGATATTCTCGTTAAAGCGCATGCAAGCATCGTGAAACCTTAAAGAACAATGTCATTTAGCGAGATACAGCGTTCTGTACTGCAATACGTTGGTGAAAAACTGTGAGGTTATGCAAATATCGTAATTGTGAACGAAACAGTGTAATAGAGCGTTTTTCAATACAAGTACGAATGTTAGGTTAGGTTAAGATATGAACCGTCGTAAAACCGCATTAAACAATGTCACTTATTGAGATGCAGTGTTTTTCACCATTACAAGTCGGGAACTGCGATATCTAATGTGAAAGCGCTTGCAAACGTCGTTAGGTTAGGTTAGGTTAGGTTAGGTTAGGTTAGGTTAGGTTAGGTTAGGTTAGGTTAGGTTGGGTTAGGTTAGGTTAGGTTACGTTAGGTTAAGGTATGAACCGTTGTAAAACCGCAATAAACAATGTCACTTAGTGAGATGCAGTTTTTCACCTTTACAAGTTGGGAACTGCGATATCTAATGTGAAAGCGCTTGAAACCGTCGTAATGTTGTAGAAAGCAATGTAAAGTAGCGAGTAAAACGTTTTCTAACGATAGAAGTGCGAAGGTTATGTTAGGTTGAGTTATGTTAGTTTAAGCTAGGTAGCGTCGTGAAACCACCAAAAACGACGTCATCTAACGAGATAGTGTTGTTTTATTGCGAGTACGAAACTGCGATAGGTAAAATGTGAAAGCACACAAAACGGCATGAACAAGCCAAATACTGCGTGTTCTACCGTTACAAGTGCGAAACTGCTATATTGTGATATTCTCGTTAAAGCGCATGCAAGCATCGTGAAACCTTAAAGAACAATGTCATTTAGCGAGATACAACGTTCTGTACTGCAATAAGTTGGTGAAAAACTGTGAGGTTATGCAAATATGGTAATTGTGAACAAAACAGTGTTATAGAGCGGTTTTAGATACAAGTGCGAATGTTAGGTTAGGTTAAGATAAGAACCGTCGTAAAACCGCATTAAACAATGTCAATTAGTGAGATGCAGTGTTTTTCACCATTAAAAGTCGGGAACTGCGATATCTAATGTGAAAGCGCTTGCAACCGTCGTTAGGTTAGGTTAGGTTAGGTTTTGTTAGGTTAGGTTAGGTTAGGTTAGGTTAGATTAGGTTAGGTTGGGTTGAGTTGGGTTAGGTTAGGTTAGGTTAGGTTATGTTAGGTTGGGTTAGGTTAGGTTAGGTTACGTTAGGTTAGGTTAGGTTACGTTAGGTTAGGTTAGGTTAGGTAAGGATAATTTGGTTAGGTTAGGTAAGGTTAGGTTAGGTTAGGTTAGGTTGGGTTGGGTGTTGTTGGTTTGGGTTGGGTTGGGTTGGGTTAGGTTGGGTTAGGTTAGGTTAGGTTACGTTAGGTTAGGTTAGGTTAGGTTAGGTTACGTTAGGTTATGTTAGGTTAGGTTAGGTTAGGTTACGTTAGGTTAGGTTAGGTCAGGAAAGGTTAGGTTACGTTAGAATAGGTTAGGTTAGGTTAGGTTACGTTAGGTTAGGTTAAGTTAGGTTAGGTTTGGTTAGGTTAGCTTAGGTTAGGTTAGGTTGGGTTGGGTTGGGTTGGGTTAGGTTAGGTTAGGTTAGGTTAGGTTGGGTTAGGTTAGTTTAGGTTAGGTTAGGTTAGGTTAGGTTGGGTTGGGTTGGGTTAGGTTAGGTTAGGTTAGGTTAGGTTATGTTAGGTTGGGTTAGGTTAGGTTAGGTTACGTTAGGTTAGGTTAGGTTACGTTAGGTTAGGTTAGGTTAGGTTACGTTAGGTTAGGTTAGGTTAGGTAAGGATAATTTGGTTAGGTTAGGTTAGGTTAGGTTACGTTAGGTTAGGTTAGGTTAGGTTAGGTTACGTTAGGTTATGTTAGGTTAGGTTAGGTTAGGTTACGTTAGGTTAGGTTAGGTCAGGAAAGGTTAGGTTACGTTAGAATAGGTTAGGTTAGGTTAGGTTACGTTAGGTTAGGTTAAGTTAGGTTAGGTTTGGTTAGGTTAGCTTAGGTTAGGTTAGGTTGGGTTGGGTTGGGTTGGGTTAGGTTAGGTTAGGTTAGGTTAGGTTGGGTTAGGTTAGTTTAGGTTAGGTTAGGTTAGGTTAGGTTGGGTTGGGTTGGGTTAGGTTAGGTTAGGTTAGGTTAGGTAAGGTTAGGTTAGGTTAGGTTAAGTTACGTTAGGTTAAGGTATGAACCGTCGTAAAACTGCATTAAACAATGTCAATTAGTGAGACGCAGTGTTTTTCACCTTTACAAGTTGGGAACTGTGATATCTAATGTGAAAGCGCTTGAAACCGTCGTATTGTTGTAGAAAGCAATGTAAAGTAGCGAGTAAAACGTTTTCTAACGATAGAAGTGCGAAGGTTATGTTAGGTTGAGTTATGTTAGTTTAAGCTAGGTAGCGTCGTGAAACTACCAAAAACAACGTCATCTAACGAGATAGTGTTGTTTTCTTGCGAGTACGAAACTGCGATAGGTGAAATGTTGTGAAAGCACACAAAACGGCATGAACAAGCCAAATACTGCGTGTTGTACCGTTACAAGTGCGAAACTGCTATATTGTGATATTCTCGGTAAAGCGCATGCAAGTATCGTGAAACCTTAAAGAACGATGTCATTTAGCGAGATACAGCGTTCTGTACTGTATTAAGTTGGTGAGAAACTGTGAGGTCAAGCAAATATCGTAATTGTGAACGAAACAGTGTAATTGAGCGTCTTTAGATACAAGTGCGAATGTTAGGTTAGGTTGATATATCAACCGTCGTAAAACCGCATTAAACAATGTCACTTAGTGAGATGTAGTGTTTTTCAACATTACAAGTCGGGAACTACGATATCTAATGTGAAAGCGCATGAAACCGTCGTAATCTTGTAAAAAACATTGTAAAGTTGCGAGTAAAACGTTTTCTAACGATAGAAGTGCGAAGGTTAGGTTAGGTTAGGTTAGTTTAAGCTAGGTAGCGTCGTGAAACTACCAAAAACGACGTCATCTAACGAGATAATGTTGTTTTATAGCGAGTATTAAACTGCCATAGGTGAAATGTTGTGAAAGCACACAAAACGGCATGAACAAGCCAAATACTGCGTGTTCTACCGTTACAAGTGCGAAACTGCTATATTGTGATATTCTCGTTAAAGCGCATGCAAGCATCGTGAAACCTTAAAGAAATATGTCATTTAGCGAGATACAGCGTTCTGTACTGCAATAAGTTGGTGAAAAACTGTAAGGTTATGCAAATATCGTAATTGTGAACAAAACAGTGTAATAGAGCGTTTTTAGATACAAGTGCGAATGTTAGGTTAGGTTAAGATATGAACCGTCGTAAAACCGCATTAAACAATGTCAATTACTGAGATGCAGTGTTTTTCACCATTAAAAGTGGGGAACTGCGATATTTAATCTGAAAGCGCTTGCAACCGTCGTTAGGTTAGGTTAGGTTAGGTTAGGTTAGGTTAGGTTAGGTTTGGTTAGGTTAGGTTAGGTTAGGTTAGGTTAGATTAGGTTAGGTTGAGTTGGGTTAGGTTAGGTTAGGTTAGGTTAGGTTAGGTTAGGTTAGGTTGGGTTAGGTTAGGTTAGGTTAGGTTAGGGTACGTTAGGTTAGGTTAGGTTACGTTAGGTTAGGTTAGGTTAGGTTAGGTAAGGATAATTTGGTTAGGTTAGGTAAGGTTAGGTTAGGTTAGGTTAGGTTGGGTTGGGTGTTGTTGGGTTGGGTTGGGTTGGGTTAGGTTGGGTTAGGTTAGGTTAGGTTACGTTAGGTTAGGTTAGGTTAGGTTACGTTAGGTTATGTTAGGTTAGGTTAGGTTACGTTAGGTTAGGTTGGGTCAGGTAAGGTTAGGTTACGTTAGAATAGGTTAGGTTAGGTTAGGTTACGTTAGGTTAGGTTAAGTTAGGTTAGGTTAGGTTTGGTTAGCTTAGGTTAGGTTAGCTTAGGTTAGGTTAGGTTGGGTTGGGTTGGGTTAGGTTGGGTTAGGTTAGGTTAGGTTAGGTTAGGTTGGGTTAGGTTAGTTTAGGTTAGGTTAGGTTAGGTTAGGTTGGGTTGGGTTGGGTTAGGTTAGGTTAGGTTAGGTTAGGTTAGGTTAAGGTATGAACTGTCGTAAAACCGCATTAAACAATGTCACTTAGTGAGATGCAGTGTTTTTCACCTTTACAAGTTGGGAACTGTGATATCTAATGTTAAAGCGCTTGAAACCGTCATAATGTTGTAGAAAGCAATGTAAAGTAGCGAGTAAAACGTTTTCTAACGATAGAAGTGCGAAGGTTATGTTAGGTTGAGTTATGTTAGTTTAAGCTAGGTAGCGTCGTGCAACTACCAAAAACAACGTCATCTAACGAGATAGTGTTGTTTTATTGCGAGTACGAAACTGCGATAGGTGAAATGTTGTGAAAGCACACAAAACGGCATGAACAAGCCAAATACTGCGTGTTGTACCGTTACAAGTGCGAAACTGCTATGTTGTGATATTCTCGTAAAGCGCATGCAAGCATCGTGAAACCTTAAAGAACGATGTCATTTAGCGAGATACAGCGTTCTGTACTGCAATAAGTTGGTGAAAAACTGTGAGGTTATGCAAATATCCTAATTGTGAACGAAACAGTGTAATAGAGCGTTTTTTAATACAAGTGCGAATGTTAGGTTAGGTTAAGATATGAACCGTCGTAAAACCGCATTAAACAATGTCACTTAGTGAGATGCAGTGTTTTTCACCATTACAAGTCGGGAACTGCGATATCTAATGTGAAAGCGCTTGCAAACGTCGTTAGGTTAGGTTAGGTTTGGTTAGGTTAGGTTAGGTTAGGTTACGTTAGGTTAGGTCAGGTTAGGTTTGGTTAGGTTAGGTTAGGTTAGGTTAGGTTAGGTTAGGTAAGGTTTGGTTAGGTTAGGTTAGGTTAGGTTGGGTTAGGTAAGGTTAGGTTAGGTTAAGATATGAACCGCGCTAAAACCGCATTAAACAATGTCACTTAGTGAGATGCTGTGTTTTTCACCATTACAAGTCGGGAACTGCGATATCTAATGTGAAAGCGCATGAAACCGTCGTAATCTTGTAGAAAACATTGTAAAGTAGCGAATAAAACGTTTTCTAACGATAGAAGTGCGAAGGTTCGGTTAGTTTGAGCTAGGTAGCGTCGTGAAACCACCAAAAGCGATGTCATCTAACGAGATAGTGTTGTTTTATTGCGAGTACGAAACTGCGATAGGTGAAATGTTGTGAAAGCACACAAAACGGCATGAACAAGCCAAATACTGCGTGTTGTACCGTTACAAGTGCGAAACTGCTATGTTGTGACATTCTCGGTAAAGCGCATGCAAGTATCGTGAAACCTTAAAGAACGATGTCATTTAGCGAGATACAGCGTTCTGTACTGTAATAAGTTGGTGAGAAACTGTGAGGTCAAGCAAATATCGTAATGTTGAACGAAACAGTGTAATTGAGCGTCTTTAGATACAAGTGCGAATGTTAGGTTAGGTTGACATATCAACCATCGTAAAACCGCATTAAACAACGTCACTTAGTGAGATGTAGCGTTTTTCAACATTACAAGTCGGGAACTACGATATCTAATGTGAAAGCGCATGAAACCGTCGTAATCTTGTAGAAAACATTGTAAAGTTGCGAGTAAAACGTTTTCTAACGATAGAAGTGCGAAGGTTAGGTTAGGTTAGGTTAGTTTAGGCTAGGTAGCGTCGTGAAACTACCAAAAACGACGTCATCTAAAGAGATAGTGTTGTTTTATTGCGAGTATTAAACTGCGATAGGTGAAATGTTGTGAAAGCACACAAAACGGCATGAACAAGCCAAATACTGCGTGTTCTACCGTTACAAGTGCGAAACTGCTATATTGTGATATTCTCGTTAAAGCGCATGCAAGCATCGTGAAACCTTAAAGAACAATGTCATTTAGCGAGATACAGCGTTCTGTACTGCAATAAGTTGGTGAAAAACTGTGAGGTTATGCAAATATCGTAATTGTGAACAAAACAGTGTAATAATGTGATATTCTCGTTAAAGCGCATGCAAGCATCGTGAAACCTTAAAGAACGATGTCATTTAGCGAGATACAGCGTTCTGTACTGCAATAAGTTGGTGAAAAACTGTGAGGTTATGCAAATATCCTAATTGTGAACGAAACAGTGTAATAGAGCGTTTTTTAATACAAGTGCGAATGTTAGGTTAGGTCAAGATATGAACCGTCGTAAAACCGCATTAAACAATGTCACTTGATGAGATGCAGTGTTTTTCACCATTACAAGTCGGGAACTGCGATATCTAATGTGAAAGCGCTTGCAAACGTCGTTAGGTTAGGTTAGGTTCGGTTAGGTTACGTTAGGTTAGGTTAGGTTAGGTTTGGTTAGGTTAGGTTAGGTTAGGTTAGGGATGTTAGGTAAGGTTTGGTTAGGTTAGGTTAGGTTAGGTTGGGTTAGGTAAGGTTAGGTTAGGTTAAGATATGAACCGCGCTAAAACCGCATTAAACAGGGTCACTTAGTGAGATGCTGTGTTTTTCACCATTACAAGTCGGGAACTGCGATATCTAATGTGAAAGCGCTTGCAAACGTCGTTAGGTTAGGTTAGGTTAGGTTAGGTTAGGTTAGGTTAGGTTAGGTTAGGTTAGGTTAGGTTTGGTTAGGTTAGGTTAGGTTAGGTTATGTTAGGTTAGGTTGGGTTAGGTTAGGTTAGGTTAGGTTAAGATATGAACCGCGCTAAAACCGCATTAAACAATGTCACTTAGTGAGATGCAGTGTTTTTCACCTTTACAAGTTGGGAACTGCGATATCTAATGTGAAAGCGCATGAAACCGTCGTAATCTTGTAGAAAACATTGTAAAGTAGTGAGTAAAACGTTTTCTAACGATAGAAGTGCGAAGGTTAGGTTAGGTTAGGTTAGTTTAAGCTAGGTAGCGTCGTGAAACTACCAAAACCGACGTCATCTAACGAGATAGTGTTGTTTTATAGCGAGTAATAAACTGCGATAGGTGAAATGTTGTGAAAGCACACAAAGCGGCATGAACAAGCCAAATACTGCGTGTTCTACCGTTACAAGTGCGAAACTGCTATATTGTGATATTCTCGTTAAAGCGCATGCAAGCATCGTGAAACCTTAAAGAACAATGTCATTTAGCGAGATACAACGTTCTGTACTGCAATAAGTTGGTGAGAAACTGTGAGGTTATGCAAATATGGTAATTGTGAACAAAACAGTGTAATAGAGCGTTTTTAGATTCAAGTGCGAATGTTAGGTTAGGTTAAGATATGAACCGTCGTAAAACCGCATTAAACAATGTCACTTAGTGAGATGTAGTGTTTTTCAACATTACAAGTCGGGAACTACGATATCTAATGTGAAAGCGCATGAAACCGTCGTAACCTTGTAGAAAACATTGTAAAGTGGTGAGTAAAACGTTTTCTAACGATAGAAGTGCGAAGGTTAGGTTAGGTTAGTTTAAGCTAGGTAGCGTCGTGAAACTACAAAAAACGACGTCATCTAACGAGATAGTGTTGTTTTATAGCGAGTATTAAACTGCGATAGGTGAAATGTTGTGAAAGCACACAAAACGGCATGAACAAGCCAAATACTGCGTGTTCTACCGTTACAAGTGCGAAACTGCTATATTGTGATATTCTCGTTAAAGCGCATGCAAGCATCGTGAAACCTTAAAGAACAATGTCATTTAGCGAGATACAACGTTCTGTACTGCAATAAGTTGGTGAGAAACTGTGAGGTTATGCAAATATGGTAATTGTGAACAAAACAGTGTAATAGAGCGTTTTTAGATATAAGTGCGAATGTTAGGTTAGGTTAAGATATGAACCGTCGTAAAACCGCATTAAACAAAAGTCAATTAGTGAGATGCAGTGTTTTTCACCATTAAAAGTCGGGAACTGCGATATCTAATGTGAAAGCGCTTGCAAACGTCGTTAGGTTAGGTTAGGTTAGGTTAGGTTAGGTTAGGTTACGTTAGGTTAGGTTTGGTTAGGTTAGGTTAGGTTAGGTTAGGTTATGTTAGGTTAGGTTGGGTTAGGTTAGGTTAGGTTACGTTAGGTTAAGGTATGAACCGTCGTAAAACCGCATTAAACAATGTCACTTAGTGAGATGCAGTGTTTTTCACCTTTACAAGTTGGGAACTGCGATATCTAATGTGAAAGCGCTTGAAACCGTCGTGATGTTGTAGAAAGCAATGTAATGTAGCGAGTAAAACGTTTTCTAACGATAGAAGTGCGAAGGTTATGTTAGGTTGAGTTATGTTAGTTTAAGCTAGGTAGCGTCGTGAAACCACCAAAAACGACGTCATCTAACGAGATAGTGTTGTTTATTGCGAGTACGAAACTGCGATAGGTAAAATGTTGTGAAAGCACACAAAACGGCATGAACAAGCCAAATACTGCGTGTTGTACCGTTACAAGTGCGAAACTGCTATGTTTTGACATTCTCGGTAAAGCGCATGCAAGTATCGTGAAACCTTAAAGAACGATGTCATTTAGCGAGATACAGCGTTCTGTACTGTAATAAGTTGGTGAGAAACTGTGAGGTCAAGCAAATATCGTAATTGTGAACGAAACAGTGTAATTGAGCGTCTTTAGATACAAGTGCGAATGTTAGGTTAGGTTGACATATCAACCGTCGTAAAACCGCATTAAACAATGTCACTTAGTGAGATGTAGTGTTTTTCAACATTACAAGTCGGGAACTACGATATCTAATGTGAAAGCGCATGAAACCGTCGTAATCTTGTAGAAAACATTGTAAAGTTGCGAGTAAAACGTTTTCTAACGATAGAAGTGCGAAGGTTAGGTTAGGTTAGGTTAGTTTAGGCTAGGTAGCGTCGTGAAACTACCAAAAACGACGTCATCTAAAGAGATAGTGTTGTTTTATTGCGAGTATTAAACTGCGATAGGTGAAATGTTGTGAAAGCACACAAAACGGCATGAACAAGCCAAATACTGCGTGTTGTACCGTTACAAGTGCGAAACTGCTATGTTGTGACATTCTCGGTAAAGCGCATGCAAGTATCGTGAAACCTAAAAGAACGATGTCATTTAGCGAGATACAGCGTTCTGTACTGTAATAAGTTGGTGAGAAACTGTGAGGTCAAGCAAATATCGTAATTGTGAACGAAACAGTGTAATTGAGCGTCTTTAGATACAAGTGTGAATGTTAGGTTAGGTTCACATATCAACCATCGTAAAACCGCATTAAACAATGTCACTTAGTGAGATGTAGTGTTTTTCAACATTACAAGTCGGGAACTACGATATCTAATGTGAAAGCGCATGAAACCGTCGTAATCTTGTAGAAAACAATGTAAAGTTGCGAGTAAAACGTTTTCTAACGATAGAAGTGCGAAGGTTAGGTTAGGTTAGGTTAGTTTAAGCTAGGTAGCGTCATGAAACTACCAAAAACGACGTCATTTAACGAGATAGTGTTGTTTTATTGCGAGTATTAAACTGCGATAGGTGAAATGTGAAAGCACACAAAACGGCATGAACAAGCCAAATACTGCGTGTTCTACCGTTACAAGTGCGAAACTGCTATATTGTGATATTCTCGTTAAAGCGCATGCAAGCATCGTGAAACCTTAAAGAACAATGTCATTTAGCGAGATACAGCGTTCTGTACTGCAATAAGTTGGTGAAAAACTGTGAGGTTATGCAAATATCGTAATTGTGAACGAGACAGTGTAATAGAGCGTTTTTCAATACAAGTACGAATGTTAGGTTAGGTTAACATATGAACCGTCGTAAAACCGCATTAAACAATGTCACTAAGTGAGATGCAGTGTTTTTCACCATTACAAGTCGGGAACTGCGATATCTAATGTGAAAGCGCTTGCAAACGTCGTTAGGTTAGGTTAGGTTAGGTTAGGTTACGTTAGGTTAGGTTTGGTTAGGTTAGGTTAGGTTAGGTTATGTTAGGTTAGGTTGGGTTAGGTTAGGTTAGGTTACGTTAGGTTAAGGTATGAACCGTCGTAAAACCGCATTAAACAATGTCACTTAGTGAGATGCAGTAATTTTCACCTTTACAAGTTGGGAACTGCGATATCTAATGTGAAAGCGCTTGAAACCGTCGTAATGTTCCAGAAAGCAATCTAAAGTAGCGAGTAAAACGTTTTCTAACGATAGAAGTGCGAAGGTTATGTTAGGTTGAGTTATGTTAGTTTAAGCTAGGTAGCGTCGTGAAACCACCAAAAACGACGTCATCTAACGAGATAGTGTTGTTTTATTGCGAGTATTAAACTGCGATAGGTGAAATGTTGTGAATGCACACAAAACGGCATGAACAAGCCAAATACTGCGTGTTCTACCGTTACAAGTGCGAAACTGCTATATTGTGATATTCTCGTTAAAGCGCATGCAAGCATCGTGAAACCTTAAAGAACAATGTCATTTAGCGAGATACAGCGTTCTGTACTGCAATAAGTTAGTGCACAACGTTGAGGTTATGCAAATATCGTAATTGTGAACGAAACAGTGTAATAGAGCGTTTTTCAATACAAATACGAATGTTAGGTTAGGTTAAGATATGAACCGTCGTAAAACCGCATTAAACAATGTCACTTAGTGAGATGCAGTGTTTTTCACCATTACAAGTCGGGAACTGCGATATCTAATGTGAAAGCGCTTGCAAACGTCGTTAGGTTAGGTTAGGTTAGGTTAGGTTTCGTTAGGTTAGGTTAGGTTAGGTTAGATTAGGTTAGGTTGGGTTGAGTTGGGTTAGGCTAGGTTAGGTTAGGTTAGGTTGGGTTAGGTTAGGTTAGGTTAGGTTAGGTTACGTTAGGTTAGGTTAGGTTAGGTTAGGTTACGTTAGGTTAGGTTAGGTTAGGTTACGTTAGGTTAGGTTAGGTTATGTAAGGATAATTTGGTTAGGTTAGGTAAGGTTAGGTTAGGTTAGGTTGGGTTGGGTGTTGTTGGGTTGGGTGTTGTTGGGTTGGGTTGGGTTGGGTTAGGTTGGGTTAGGTTAGGTTAGGTTACGTTAGGTTAGGTTAGGTTAGGTTAGGTTAGGTTACGTTAGGTTATGTTAGGTTAGGTTAGGTTACGTTAGGTTAGGTTAGGTCAGGTAAAGTTAGGTTACGTTAGAATAGGTTAGGTTAGGTTAGGTTACGTTAGGTTAGGTTAAGTTAGGTTAGGTTAGGTTTGGTTAGGTTTGGTTAGGTTAGCTTAGGTTAGGTTAGGTTGGATTGGGTTGGGTTGGGTTGGGTTAGGTTAGGTTAGGTTATGTTAGGTTGGGTTAGGTTAGTTTAGGTTAGGTTAGGTTAGGTTAGGTTGGGTTGGGTTGGGTTAGGTTAGGTTAGCTTAGGTTTGGTAAGGTTAGGTTAGGTTAGTTTACGTTAGGTTAAGATATGAACCGTCGTAAAACCGCATTAAACAATGTCACTTAGTGAGATGCAGTGTTTTTCACCTTTACAAGTTGGGAACTGTGATATCTAATGTGAAAGCGCTTGAAACCGTCGTAATGTTGTAGAAAGCAATGTAAAGTAGCGAGTAAAACGTTTTCTAACGATAGAAGTGCGAAGGTTATGTTAGGTTGAGTTATGTTAGTTTAAGCTAGGTAGCGTCGTGAAACTACCAAAAACAACGTCATCTAACGAGATAGTGTTGTTTTATTGCGAGTACGAAACTGCGATAGGTGAAATGTTGTGAAAGCACACAAAACGGCATGAACAAGCCAAATACTGCGTGTTGTACCGTTACAAGTGCGAAACTGCTACGTTGTGATATTCTCGTTAAAGCGCATGCAAGCATCGTGAAACCTTAAAGAACGATGTCATTTAGCGAGATACAGCGTTCTGTACTGCAATAAGTAGGTGAAAAACTGTGAGGTTTTGCAAATATCCTAATTGTGAACGAAACAGGGTAATAGAGCGTTTTTTAATGCAAGTGCGAATGTTAGGTTAGGTTAAGATATGAACCGTCGTAAAACCGCATTAAACAATGTCACTTAGTGAGATGCAGTGTTTTTCACCATTACAAGTCGGGAACTGCGATATCTAAAGTGCAAGCGCTTGCAAACGTCGTTAGGTTAGGTTAGGTTAGGTTACGTTAGGTTAGGTTAGGTTAGGTTTGGTTAGGTTAGGTTAGGTTAGGTTAGGTTAGGTATGTTAGGTAAGGTTTGGTTAGGTTAGGTTAGGTTAGGTTGGGTTAGGTAAGGTTAGGTTAGGTTAAGATATGAACCGCGCTAAAACCGCATTAAACAATGTCACTTAGTGAGATGCTGTGTTTTTCACCATTACAAGTCGGGAACTGCGATATCTAATGTGAAAGCGCATGAAACCGTCGTAATCTTGTAGAAAACATTGTAAAGTAGCGAATAAAACGTTTTCTAACGATAGAAGTGCGAAGGTTCGGTTAGTTTGAGCTAGGTAGCGTCGCGAAGCCACCAAAAACGATGTCATCTAACGAGATAGTGTTGTTTTATTGCGAGTACGAAACTGCGATAGGTGAAATATTGGGAAAGCACACAAAATGGCATGAACTAGCCAGATACTGCGTCTTGTGCCGTTACAAGTGCGAAACTGCTTTATTGTGATATTCTCGTTAAAGCGCATGCAAGTATCGTGAAACCTTAAAGAACGATGTCATTTAGCGAGATACAGCGCTCTGTACTTTAATAAGTTTGTGAGAAACTGTGAGGTCAAGCAAATATCGTAATTGTGAACGAAACAGTGTAATTGAGCGTATTTAGATACAAGTGCGAATGTTAGGTTAGGTTGAGATATCAACCGTCGTAAAACCGCATTAAACAATGTCACTTAGTGAGATGTAGTGTTTTTCAACATTACAAGTCGGGAACTACGATATCTAATGTGAAAGCGCATGAAACCGTCAAAATCTTGTAGAAAACATTGTAAAGTTGCGAGTAAAACGTTTTCTAACGATAGAAGTGCGAAGGTTAGCTTGAGTTATGTTAGTTTAAGCTATGTAGCGTCGTGAGACCACCAAAAAGGACGTCATCTAACGAGATAGCGTTGTTTTATTGCATGTACGAAACTGCAATAGGTGAAATGTTGTGAAAGTACACAAAACGGCTTGAACAAGCCAGATACTGCGTGTTGTACCGTTACAAGTGCGAAACTGCTATAATGTGATATTCTCGTTAAAGCGCATGCAAGCATCGTGAAACCTTAAAGAACGATGTCATTTAGCGAGATACAGCGTTCTGTACTGCAATAAGTTGGTGAAAAACTGTGAGGTTATGCAAATATCGTAATTGTGAACGAAACAGTGTAATAGAGCGTTTTTCAATACAAGTACGAATGTTAGGTTAGGTTAAGATATGAACCGTCGTAAAACCGCATTAAACAATGTCACTTAGTGAGATGCAGTGTTTTTCACCATTACAAGTCGGGAACTGCGATATCTAATGTGAAAGCGCTTGCAAACGTCGTTAGGTTAGGTTAGGTTAGGTTAGGTTACGTTAGGTTAGGTTTGGTTAGGTTAGGTTAGGTTAGGTTAGGTTATGTTAGGTTAGGTTGGGTTAGGTTAGGTTAGGTTACGTTAGGTTAAGGTATGAACCGTCGTAAAACCGCATTAAACAATGTCACTTAGTGAGATGTAGTGTTTTTCAACATTACAAGTCGGGAACTACGATATCTAATGTGAAAGCGCATGAAACCGTCGTAATCTTGTAAAAAACATTGTAAACTTGCGAGTAAAACGTTTTCTAACGATAGAAGTGCGAAGGTTAGGTTAGGTTAGGTTAGTTTAAGCTAGGTAGCGTCGTGAAACTACCAAAAACGACGTCATCTAACGAGATAGTGTTGTTTTATAGCGAGTATTAAACTGCCATAGGTGAAATGTTGTGAAAGCACACAAAACGGCATGAACAAGCCAAATACTGCGTGTTCTACCATTACAAGTGCGAAACTGCTATATTGTGATATTCTCGTTAAAGCGCATGCAAGCATCGTGAAACCTTAAAGAACAATGTCATTTAGCGAGATACAGCGTTCTGTACTGCAATAAGTTGGTGAAAAACTGTGAGGTTATGCAAATATCGTAATTGTGAACAAAACAGTGTAATAGAGCGTTTTTAGATACAAGTGCGAATGTTAGGTTAGGTTAAGATATGAACCGTCGTAAAACCGCATTAAACAATGTCAATTAGTGAGATGCAGTGTTTTTCACCATTAAAAGTGGGGAACTGCGATATCTAATGTGAAAGTGCTTGCAACCGTCGTTAGGTTAGGTTAGGTTAGGTTAGGTTAGGTTAGGTTTGGTTAGGTTAGGTTAGGTTAGATTAGGTTAGGTTGGGTTGAGTTGGGTTAGGTTAGGTTAGGTTAGGTTAGGTTGGGTTAGGTTAGGTTAGGTTAGGTTACGTTAGGTTAGGTTAGGTTAGGTTACGTTAGGTTAGGTTAGGTTAGGTTAGGTTAGGTTAGGTTAGGTTAGGTTAGGTTAGGTTAGGTTAGGTTAGGTTAGGTTAGGTTAGGTTAGGTTAGGTTAGGTTAGGTTAGGTTAGGTTAGGTTAGGTTAGGTTAGGTTAGGTTGGGTTTGGTGTTGTTGGGTTGGGTTGGGTTGGGTTAGGTTGGGTTAGGTTACGTTAGGTTAGGTTAGGTTAGGTTACGTTAGGTTATGTTAGGTTAGGTTAGGTTACGTTAGGTTAGGTTAGGTCAGGTTAGGTTAGGTTACGTTAGAATAGGTTAGGTTAGGTTAGGTTACGTTAGGTTAGGTTAAGTTAGGTTAGGTTAGGTTTGGTTAGGTTAGGTTAGGTTAGCTTTGGTTAGGTTAGGTTGGGTTGGGTTGGGTTAGGTTGGGTTAGGTTAGGTTAGGTTAGGTTGGGTTAGGTTAGTTTAGGTTAGGTTAGGTAAGGTTAGGTTAGGTTAGGTTGGGTTGGGTTGGTTAGGTTAGGTTAGGTTAGGTAAGGTTAGGTTAGGTTAGGTTACGTTAGGTTAAGGTATGAACCGTCGTAAAACCGCATTAAACAATGTCACTTAGTGAGATGCAGTGTTTTTCACCTTTACAAGTTGGGAACTGTGATATCTAATGTGAAAGCGCTTGAAACCGTCGTAATGTTGTAGAAAGCAATGTAAAGTAGCGAGTAAAACGTTTTCTAACGATAGAAGTGCTAAGGTTATGTTAGGTTGAGTTATGTTAGTTTAAGCTAGGTAGCGTCGTGAAACTACCAAAAACAACGTCATCTAACGAGATAGTGTTGTTTTATTGCGAGTACGAAACTGCGATAGGTGAAATGTTGTGAAAGCACACAAAACGGCATGAACAAGCCAAATACTGCGTGTTGTACCGTTACAAGTGCGAAACTGCTATGTTGTGATATTCTCGTTGAAGCGCATGCAAGCATCGTGAAACCTTAAAGAACGATGTCATTTAGCGAGATACAGCGTTCTGTACTGCAATAAGTTGGTGAAAAACTGTGAGGTTATGCAAATATCCTAATTGTGAACGAAACAGTGTAATTGAGCGTCTTTAGATACAAGTGCGAATGTTAGGTTAGGTTGACATATCAACCGTCGTAAAACCGCATTAAACAATGTCACTTAGTGAGATGTAGTGTTTTTCAACATTACAAGTCGGGAACTACGATATCTAATGTGAAAGCGCATGAAACCGTCAAAATCTTGTAGAAAACATTGTAAAGTTGCGAGTAAAACGTTTTCTAACGATAGAAGTGCGAAGGTTAGCTTGAGTTATGTTAGTTTAAGCTATGTAGCGTCAGGAGACCACCAAAAAGGACGTCATCTAACGAGATAGCGTTGTTTTATTGCATGTACGAAACTGCAATAGGTGAAATGTTGTGAAAGTACACAAAACGGCTTGAACAAGCCAGATACTGCGTGTTGTACCGTTACAAGTGCGAAACTGCTATAATGTGATATTCTCGTTAAAGCGCATGCAAGCATCGTGAAACCTTAAAGAACGATGTCATTTAGCGAGATACAGCGTTCTGTACTGCAATAAGTTGGTGAAAAACTGTGAGGTTATGCAAATATCGTAATTGTGAACGAAACAGTGTAATAGAGCGTTTTTCAATACAAGTACGAATGTTAGGTTAGGTTAAGATATGAACCGTCGTAAAACCGCATTAAACAATGTCACTTAGTGAGATGCAGTGTTTTTCACCATTACAAGTCGGGAACTGCGATATCTAATGTGAAAGCGCTTGCAAACGTCGTTAGGTTAGGTTAGGTTAGGTTAGGTTACGTTAGGTTAGGTTTGGTTAGGTTAGGTTAGGTTAGGTTAGGTTATGTTAGGTTAGGTTGGGTTAGGTTAGGTTAGGTTACGTTAGGTTAAGGTATGAACCGTCGTAAAACCGCATTAAACAATGTCACTTAGTGAGATGCAGTGTTTTTCACCTTTACAAGTTGGGAACTGCGATATCTAATGTGAAAGCGCTTGAAACCGTCGTAATGTTGTAGAAAGCAATGTAAAGTAGCGAGTAAAACGTTTTCTAACGATAGAAGTGCGAAGGTTATGTTAGGTTGAGTTATGTTAGTTTAAGCTACGTAGCGTCGTGAAACCACCAAAAACGACGTCATCTAACGAGATAGTGTTGTTTTATTGCGAGTATTAAACTGCGATAGGTGAAATGTGAAAGCACACAAAACGGCATCAACAAGCCAAATACTGCGTGTTCTACCGTGACAAGTGCGAAACTGCTATATTGTGATATTCTCGGTAAAGCGCATGCAAGTATCGTGAAACCTAAAAGAACGATGTCATTTAGCGAGATACAGCGTTCTGTACTGTAATAAGTTGGTGAGAAACTGTGAGGTCAAGCAAATATCGTAATTGTGAACGAAACAGTGTAATTGAGCGTCTTTAGATACAAGTGCGAATGTTAGGTTAGGTTGATATATCAACCGTCGTAAAACCGCATTAAACAATGTCACTTAGTGAGATGTAGTGTTTTTCAACATTACAAGTCGGGAACTACGATATCTAATGTGAAAGCGCATGAAACCGTCGTAATCTTGTAGAAAACATTGTAAAGTTGCGAGTAAAACGTTTTCTAACGATAGAAGTGCGAAGGTTAGGTTAGGTTAGGTTAGTTTAAGCTAGGTAGCGTCGTGAAACTACCAAAAACGACGTCATCTAACGAGATAGTGTTGTTTTATAGCGAGTATTAAACTGCGATAGGTGAAATGTTGTGAAAGCACACAAAACGGCATGAACAAGCCAAATACTGCGTGTTCTACCGTTACAAGTGCGAAACTGCTATATTGTGATATTCTCGTTAAAGCGCATGCAAGCATCGTGAAACCTTAAAGAACAATGTCATTTAGCGAGATACAGCGTTCTGTACTGCAATAAGTTGTTGAAAAACTGGGAGGTTATGCAAATATCGTAATTGTGAACAAAACAGTGTACTAGAGCGTTTTTAGATACAAGTGCGAATGTTAGGTTAGGTTAAGATATGAACCGTCGTAAAACCGCATTAAACAATGTCAATTAGTGAGATGCAGTGTTTTTCACCATTAAAAGTGGGGAACTGCGATATCATGTGAAAGCGCTTGCAACCGTCGTTAGGTTAGGTTAGGTTTGGTTAGGTTAGGTTAGGTTAGGTTAGGTTAGGTTAGATTAGGTTAGGTTGGGTTGAGTTGGGTTAGGTTAGGTTAGGTTAGGTTAGGTTGGGTTAGGTTAGGTTAGGTTAGGTTACGTTAGGTTAGGTTAGGTTAGGTTACGTTAGGTTAGGTTAGGATAGGTAAGGATAATTTGGTTAGGTTAGGTAAGGTTAGGTTAGGTTAGGTTGGGTTGGGTGTTGTTGGGTTGGGTTGGGTTGGGTTGGGTTAGGTTGGGTTCGGTTAGGTTAGGTTACGTTAGGTTAGGTTAGGTTACGTTAGGTTATGTTAGGTTAGGTTAGGTTACGTTAGGTTAGGTTAGGTCAGGTTAGGTTAGGTTACGTTAGAATAGGTTAGGTTAGGTTAGGTTACGTTAGGTTAGGTTAAGTTAGGTTAGGTTAGGTTTGGTTAGGTTAGGTTAGGTTAGCTTTGGTTAGGTTAGGTTGGGTTGGGTTGGGTTAGGTTGGGTTAGGTTAGGTTAGGTTAGGTTAGGTTGGGTTAGGTTAGTTTAGGTTAGGTTAGGTTAGGTTAGGTTGGGTTGGGTTGGTTAGGTTAGGTTAGGTTAGGTTAGGTTAGGTAAGGTTAGGTTAGGTTAGGTTAGGTTACGTTAGGTTAAGGTATGAACCGTCGTAAAACCGCATTAAACAATGTCACTTAGTGAGATGCAGTGTTTTTCACCTTTACAAGTTGGGAACTGTGATATCTAATGGGAAAGCGCTTGAAACCGTCGTAATGTTGTAGAAAGCAAAGTAAAGTAGCGAGTAAAACGTTTTCTAACGATAGAAGTGCGAAGGTTATGTTAGGTTGAGTTATGTTAGTTTAAGCTAGGTAGCGTCGTGAAACTACCAAAAACAACGTCATCTAACGAGATAGTGTTGTTTTATTGCGAGTACGAAACTGCGATAGGTGAAATGTTGTGAAAGCACACAAAACGGCATGAACAAGCCAAATACTGCGTGTTGTACCGTTACAAGTGCGAAACTGCTATGTTGTGATATTCTCGTTGAAGCGCATGCAAGTATCTTGAAACCATAAAGAACGATGTCATTTAGCGAGATACAGCGTTCTGTACTGTAATAAGTCGGTGAGAAACTGTGAGGTCAAGCAAATATCGTAATTGTGAACGAAACAGTGTAATTGAGCGTATACAAGTGCGAATGTTAGGTTAGGTTGAGATATCAACCGTCGTAAAACCGCATTAAACAATGTCACTTAGTGAGATGTAGTGTTTTTCAACATTACAAGTCGGGAACTACGATATCTAATGTGAAAGCGCATGAAACCATCGTAATCTTGTAGAAAACATTGTAAAGTTGCGAGTAAAACGTTTTCTAACGATAGAAGTGCGAAGGTTAGCTTGAGTTATGTTAGTTTAAGCTATGTAGCGTCGTGAGACCACCAAAAAGAACGTCATCTAACGAGATAGTGTTGTTTTATTGCGAGTACGAAACTGCGATAGGTAAAATGTTGTGAAAGCACACAAAACGGCATGAACAAGCCAAATACTGCGTGTTGTACCGTTACAAGTGCGAAACTGCTATGTTGTGACATTCTCGGTAAAGCGCATGCAAGTATCGTGAAACCTAAAAGAACGATGTCATTTAGCGAGATACAGCGTTCTGTACTGTAATAAGTTGGTGAGAAACTGTGAGGTCAAGCAAATATCGTAATTGTGAACGAAACAGTGTAATAGAGCGTTTTACAATACAAGTACGAATGTTAGGTTAGGTTAAGATATGAACCGTCGTAAAACCGCATTAAACAATGTCACTTAGTGAGATGCAGTGTTTTTCACCATTACAAGTCGGGAACTGCGATATCTAATGTGAAAGCGCTTGCAAACGTCGTTAGGTTAGGTTAGGTTAGGTTAGGTTAGGTTACGTTAGGTTAGGTTTGGTTAGGTTAGGTTAGGTTAGGTTAGGTTATGTTAGGTTAGGTTGGGTTAGGTTAGGTTAGGTTACGTTAGGTTAAGGTATGAACCGTCGTAAAACCGCATTAAACAAAGTCACTTAGTGAGATGCAGTGTTTTTCACCTTTACAAGTTGGGAACTGCGATATCTAATGTGAAAGCGCTTGAAACCGTCGTAATGTTGTAGAAAGCAATGTAAAGTAGCGAGTAAAACGTTTTCTAACGATAGAAGTGCGAAGGTTATGTTAGGTTGAGTTATGTTAGTTTAAGCTACGTAGCGTCGTGAAACCACCAAAAACGACGTCATCTAACGAGATAGTGTTGTTTTATTGCGAGTATTAAACTGCGATAGGTGAAATGTTGTGAAAGCACACAAAACGGCATGAACAAGCCAAATACTGCGTGTTCTACCGTTACAAGTGCGAAACTGCTAGATTGTGATATTCTCGTTAAAGCGCATGCAAGCATCGTGAAACCTTAAAGAACAATGTCATTTAGCGAGATACAGCGTTCTGTACTGCAATAAGTTGGTGAAAAACTGTGAGGTTATGCAAATATCGTATTTGTGAACAAAACAGTGTAATAGAGCGTTTTTAGATACAAGTGCGAATGTTAGGTTAGGTTAAGATATGAACCGTCGTAAAACCGCATTAATCAATGTCACTTAGTGAGATGCAGTGTTTTTCACCTTTACAAGTTGGGAACTGTGATATCTAATGTGAAAGCGCTTGAAACCGTCGTAATGTTGTAGAAAGCAATGTAAAGTAGCGAGTAAAACGTTTTCTAACGATAAAAGTGCGAAGGTTATGTTAGGTTGAGTTTTGTTAGTTTAAGCTAGGTAGCGTCGTGAAACTACCAAAAACAACGTCATCTAACGAGATAGTGTTGTTTTATTGCGAGTACGAAACTGCGATAGGTGAAATGTTGTGAAAGCACACAAAACGCAATGAACAAGCCAAATACTGCGTGTTGTACCGTTACAAGTGCGAAACTGCTATGTTGTGATATTCTCGTTGAAGCGCATGCAAGCATCGTGAAATCTTAAAGAACGATGTCATTTAGCGAGATACAGCGTTCTGTACTGCAATAAGTTGGTGAAAAACTGTGAGGTTATGCAAATATCCTAATTGTGAACGAAACAGTGTAATAGAGCGTTTTTAATACAAGTGCGAATGTTAGGTTAGGTTAAGATATGAACCGTCGTAAAACCGCATTAAACAATGTCACTTAGTGAGATGCAGTGTTTTTCACCATTACAAGTCGGGAACTGCGATATCTAATGTGAAAGCGCTTGAAAACGTCGTTAGGTTAGGTTAGGTTAGGTTAGGTTTGGTTAGGTTAGGTTAGGTTAGGTCAGCTTAGGGTATGTTAGGTAAGGTTTGGTTAGGGTAGGTTAGGTTAGGTTGGGTTAGGTAAGGTTAGGTTAGGTTAAGATATGAACCGCGCTAAAACCGCATTAAACAATGTCACTTAGTGAGATGCTGTGTTTTTCACCATTACAAGTCGGGAACTGCGATATCTAATGTGAAAGCGCATGAAACCGTCGTAATCTTGTAGAAAACATTGTAAAGTAGCGAATAAAACGTTTTCTAACGATAGAAGTGCGAAGGTTCGGTTAGTTTGAGCTAGGTAGCGTCGTGAAACCACCAAAAACGATGTCATCTAACGAGATAGTGTTGTTTTATTGCGAGTACGAAACTGCGATAGGTGAAATATTGGGAAAGCACACAAAATGGCATGAACTAGCCAGATACTGTGTCTTGTGCCGTTACAAGTGCGAAACTGCTTTATTGTGATATTCTCGTTAAAGCGCATGCAAGTATCTTGAAACCTTAAAGAACGATGTCATTTAGCGAGATACAGCGTTCTGTACTGTAATAAGTTGGTGAGAAACTGTGAGGTCAAGCAAATATCGTAATTGGGAACGAAACAGTGTAATTGAGCGTATCTAGATACAAGTGCGAATGTTAGGTTAGGTTGAGATATCAACCGTCCTAAAACCGCATTAAACAATGTCACTTAGTGAGATGTAGTGTTTTTCAACATTACAAGTCGGGAACTACAATATCTAATGTGAAAGCGCATGAAACCGTCGTAATCTTGTAGAAAACATTGTAAAGTTGCGAGTAAAACGTTTTCTAACGATAGAAGTGCGAAGGTTAGCTTGAGTTATGTTAGTTTAAGCTATGTAGCGTCGTGAGACCACCAAAAAGAACGTCATCTAACGAGATAGTGTTGTTTTATTGCGAGTACGAAACTGCGATAGGTAAAATGTTGTGAAAGCACACAAAACGGCATGAACAAGCCAAATACTGCGTGTTGTACCGTTACAAGTGCGAAACTGCTATGTTGTGACATTCTCAGTAAAGCGCATGCAAGTATCGTGAAACCTTAAAGAACGATGTCATTTAGCGAGATACAGCGTTCTGTACTGTAATAAGTTGGTGAGAAACTTTGAGGTCAAGCAAATATCGTAATTGTGAACGAAACAGTGTAATTGAGCGTCTTTAGATACAAGTGTGAATGTTAGGTTAGGTTCACATATCAACCATCGTAAAACCGCATTAAACAATGTCACTTAGTGAGATGTAGTGTTTTTCAACATTACAAGTCGGGAACTACGATATCTAATGTTAAAGCGCATGAAACCGTCGTAATCTTGTAGAAAACAATGTAAAGTTGCGAGTAAAACGTTTTCTAACGATAGAAGTGCGAAGGTTAGGTTAGGTTAGGTTAGTTTAAGCTAGGTAGCGTCATGAAACTACCAAAAACGACGTCATTTAACGAGATAGTGTTGTTTTATTGCGAGTATTAAACTGCGATAGGTGAAATGTGAAAGCACACAAAACGGCATGAACAAGCCAAATACTGCGTGTTCTACCGTTACAAGTGCGAAACTGCTATATTGTGATATTCTCGTTAAAGCGCATGCAAGCATCGTGAAACCTTAAAGAACAATGTCATTTAGCGAGATACAGCGTTCTGTACTGCAATAAGTTGGTGAAAAACTGTGAGGTTATGCAAATATCGTAATTGTGAACGAGACAGTGTAATAGAGCGTTTTTCAATACAAGTACGAATGTTAGGTTAGGTTAAGATATGAACCGTCGTAAAACCGCATTAAACAATGTCACTAAGTGAGATGCAGTGTTTTTCACCATTAAAAGTCGGGAACTGCGATATCTAATGTGAAAGCGCTTGCAAACGTCGTTAGGTTAGGTTAGGTTAGGTTAGGTTACGTTAGGTTAGGTTTGGTTAGGTTAGGTTAGGTTAGGTTATGTTAGGTTAGGTTGGGTTAGGTTAGGTTAGGTTACGTTAGGTTAAGGTATGAACCGTCGTAAAACCGCATTAAACAATGTCACTTAGTGAGATGCAGTGTTTTTCACCTTTACAAGTTGGGAACTGCGATATCTAATGTGAAAGCGCTTGAAACCGTCGTAATGTTCCAGAAAGCAATCTAAAGTAGCGAGTAAAACGTTTTCTAACGATAGAAGTGCGAAGGTTATGTTAGGTTGAGTTATGTTAGTTTAAGCTAGGTAGCGTCGTGAAACCACCAAAAACGACGTCATCTAACGAGATAGTGTTGTTTTATTGCGAGTATTAAACTGCGATAGGTGAAATGTTGTGAATGCACACAAAACGGCATGAACAAGCCAAATACTGCGTGTTCTACCGTTACAAGTGCGAAACTGCTATATTGTGATATTCTCGTTAAAGCGCATGCAAGCATCGTGAAACCTTAAAGAACAATGTCATTTAGCGAGATACAGCGTTCTGTACTGCAATAAGTTAGTGCACAACGTTGAGGTTATGCAAATATCGTAATTGTGAACGAAACAGTGTAATAGAGCGTTTTTCAATACAAATACGAATGTTAGGTTAGGTTAAGATATGAACCGTCGTAAAACCGCATTAAACAATGTCACTTAGTGAGATGCAGTGTTTTTCACCATTACAAGTCGGGAACTGCGATATCTAATGTGAAAGCGCTTGCAAACGTCGTTAGGTTAGGTTAGGTTAGGTTAGGTTAGGTTTCGTTAGGTTAGGTTAGGTTAGGTTAGATTAGGTTAGGTTGGGTTGAGTTGGGTTAGGCTAGGTTAGGTTAGGTTAGGTTGGGTTAGGTTAGGTTAGGTTACGTTAGGTTAGGTTAGGTTACGTTAGGTTAGGTTAGGTTAGGTTACGTTAGGTTAGGTTAGGTTATGTAAGGATAATTTGGTTAGGTTAGGTAAGGTTAGGTTAGGTTAGGTTGGGTTGGGTGTTGTTGGGTTGGGTGTTGTTGGGTTGGGTTGGGTTGGGTTAGGTTGGGTTAGGTTAGGTTAGGTTACGTTAGGTTAGGTTAGGTTAGGTTAGGTTAGGTTACGTTAGGTTATGTTAGGTTAGGTTAGGTTACGTTAGGTTAGGTTAGGTCAGGTAAAGTTAGGTTACGTTAGAATAGGTTAGGTTAGGTTAGGTTACGTTAGGTTAGGTTAAGTTAGGTTAGGTTAGGTTTGGTTAGGTTTGGTTAGGTTAGCTTAGGTTAGGTTAGGTTCGGTTGGGTTGGGTTGGGTTGGGTTAGGTTAGGTTAGGTTAGGTTAGGTTGGGTTAGGTTAGTTTAGGTTAGGTTAGGTTAGGTTAGGTTGGGTTGGGTTGGGTTAGGTTAGGTTAGGTTAGGTTTGGTAAGGTTAGGTTAGGTTAGTTTACGTTAGGTTAAGGTATGAACCGTCGTAAAACCGCATTAAACAATGTCACTTAGTGAGATGCAGTGTTTTTCACCTTTACAAGTTGGGAACTGTGATATCTAATGTGAAAGCGCTTGAAACCGTCGTAATGTTGTAGAAAGCAATGTAAAGTAGCGAGTAAAACGTTTTCTAACGATAGAAGTGCGAAGGTTATGTTAGGTTGAGTTATGTTAGTTTAAGCTAGGTAGCGTCGTGAAACTACCAAAAACAACGTCATCTAACGAGATAGTGTTGTTTTATTGCGAGTACGAAACTGCGATAGGTGAAATGTTGTGAAAGCACACAAAACGGCATGAACAAGCCAAATACTGCGTGTTGTACCGTTACAAGTGCGAAACTGCTACGTTGTGATATTCTCGTTAAAGCGCATGCAAGCATCGTGAAACCTTAAAGAACGATGTCATTTAGCGAGATACAGCGTTCTGTACTGCAATAAGTAGGTGAAAAACTGTGAGGTTTTGCAAATATCCTAATTGTGAACGAAACAGTGTAATAGAGCGTTTTTTAATGCAAGTGCGAATGTTAGGTTAGGTTAAGATATGAACCGTCGTAAAACCGCATTAAACAATGTCACTTAGTGAGATGCAGTGTTTTTCACCATTACAAGTCGGGAACTGCGATATCTAAAGTGCAAGCGCTTGCAAACGTCGTTAGGTTAGGTTAGGTTAGGTTACGTTAGGTTAGGTTAGGTTAGGTTTGGTTAGGTTAGGTTAGGTTAGGTTAGGTTAGGGATGTTAGGTAAGGTTTCGTTAGGTTAGGTTAGGTTAGGTTGGGTTAGGTAAGGTTAGGTTAGGTTAAGATATGAACCGCGCTAAAACCGCATTAAACAATGTCACTTAGTGAGATGCTGTGTTTTTCACCATTACAAGTCGGGAACTGCGATATCTAATGTGAAAGCGCATGAAACCGTCGTAATCTTGTAGAAAACATTGTAAAGTAGCGAATAAAACGTTTTCTAACGATAGAAGTGCGAAGGTTCGGTTAGTTTGAGCTAGGTAGCGTCGCGAAGCCACCAAAAACGATGTCATCTAACGAGATAGTGTTGTTTTATTGCGAGTACGAAACTGCGATAGGTGAAATATTGGGAAAGCACACAAAATGGCATGAACTAGCCAGATACTGCGTCTTGTGCCGTTACAAGTGCGAAACTGCTTTATTGTGATATTCTCGTTAAAGCGCATGCAAGTATCGTGAAACCTTAAAGAACGATGTCATTTAGCGAGATACAGCGCTCTGTACTTTAATAAGTTTGTGAGAAACTGTGAGGTCAAGCAAATATCGTAATTGTGAACGAAACAGTGTAATTGAGCGTATTTAGATACAAGTGCGAATGTTAGGTTAGGTTGAGATATCAACCGTCGTAAAACCGCATTAAACAATGTCACTTAGTGAGATGTAGTGTTTTTCAACATTACAAGTCGGGAACTACGATATCTAATGTGAAAGCGCATGAAACCGTCAAAATCTTGTAGAAAACATTGTAAAGTTGCGAGTAAAACGTTTTCTAACGATAGAAGTGCGAAGGTTAGCTTGAGTTATGTTAGTTTAAGCTATGTAGCGTCGTGAGACCACCAAAAAGGACGTCATCTAACGAGATAGCGTTGTTTTATTGCATGTACGAAACTGCAATAGGTGAAATGTTGTGAAAGTACACAAAACGGCTTGAACAAGCCAGATACTGCGTGTTGTACCGTTACAAGTGCGAAACTGCTATAATGTGATATTCTCGTTAAAGCGCATGCAAGCATCGTGAAACCTTAAAGAACGATGTCATTTAGCGAGATACAGCGTTCTGTACTGCAATAAGTTGGTGAAAAACTGTGAGGTTATGCAAATATCGTAATTGTGAACGAAACAGTGTAATAGAGCGTTTTTCAATACAAGTACGAATGTTAGGTTAGGTTAAGATATGAACCGTCGTAAAACCGCATTAAACAATGTCACTTAGTGAGATGCAGTGTTTTTCACCATTACAAGTCGGGAACTGCGATATCTAATGTGAAAGCGCTTGCAAACGTCGTTAGGTTAGGTTAGGTTAGGTTAGGTTACGTTAGGTTAGGTTTGGTTAGGTTAGGTTAGGTTAGGTTATGTTAGGTTAGGTTGGGTTAGGTTAGGTTAGGTTACGTTAGGTTAAGGTATGAACCGTCGTAAAACCGCATTAAACAATGTCACTTAGTGAGATGTAGTGTTTTTCAACATTACAAGTCGGGAACTACGATATCTAATGTGAAAGCGCATGAAACCGTCGTAATCTTGTAAAAAACATTGTAAACTTGCGAGTAAAACGTTTTCTAACGATAGAAGTGCGAAGGTTAGGTTAGGTTAGGTTAGTTTAAGCTAGGTAGCGTCGTGAAACTACCAAAAACGACGTCATCTAACGAGATAGTGTTGTTTTATAGCGAGTATTAAACTGCCATAGGTGAAATGTTGTGAAAGCACACAAAACGGCATGACCAAGCCAAATACTGCGTGTTCTACCATTACAAGTGCGAAACTGCTATATTGTGATATTCTCGTTAAAGCGCATGCAAGCATCGTGAAACCTTAAAGAACAATGTCATTTAGCGAGATACAGCGTTCTGTACTGCAATAAGTTGGTGAAAAACTGTGAGGTTATGCAAATATCGTAATTGTGAACAAAACAGTGTAATAGAGCGTTTTTAGATACAAGTGCGAATGTTAGGTTAGGTTAAGATATGAACCGTCGTAAAACCGCATTAAACAATGTCAATTAGTGAGATGCAGTGTTTTTCACCATTAAAAGTGGGGAACTGCGATATCTAATGTGAAAGTGCTTGCAACCGTCGTTAGGTTAGGTTAGGTTAGGTTAGGTTAGGTTTGGTTAGGTTAGGTTAGGTTAGGTTAGGTTAGGTTAGATTAGGTTAGGTTGGGTTGAGTTGGGTTAGGTTAGGTTAGGTTAGGTTAGGTTGGGTTAGGTTAGGTTAGGTTAGGTTACGTTAGGTTAGGTTAGGTTAGGTAAGGATAATTTGGTTAGGTTAGGTAAGGTTAGGTTAGGTTAGGTTAGGTTGGGTTTGGTGTTGTTGGGTTGGGTTGGGTTGGGTTAGGTTGGGTTAGGTTACGTTAGGTTAGGTTAGGTTACGTTAGGTTATGTTAGGTTAGGTTAGGTTACGTTAGGTTAGGTTAGGTCAGGTTAGGTTAGGTTACGTTAGAATAGGTTAGGTTAGGTTAGGTTACGTTAGGTTAGGTTAAGTTAGGTTAGGTTAGGTTTGGTTAGGTTAGGTTAGGTTAGCTTTGGTTAGGTTAGGTTGGGTTGGGTTGGGTTAGGTTGGGTTAGGTTAGGTTAGGTTAGGTTAGGTTGGGTTAGGTTAGTTTAGGTTAGGTTAGGTTAGGTTAGGTTAGGTTGGGTTGGGTTGGTTAGGTTAGGTTAGGTTAGGTTAGGTAAGGTTAGGTTAGGTTAGGTTACGTTAGGTTAAGGTATGAACCGTCGTAAAACCACATTAAACAATGTCACTTAGTGAGATGCAGTGTTTTTCACCTTTACAAGTTGGGAACTGTGATATCTAATGTGAAAGCGCTTGAAACCGTCGTAATGTTGTAGAAAGCAATGTAAAGTAGCGAGTAAAACGTTTTCTAACGATAGAAGTGCTAAGGTTATGTTAGGTTGAGTTATGTTAGTTTAAGCTAGGTAGCGTCGTGAAACTACCAAAAACAACGTCATCTAACGAGATAGTGTTGTTTTATTGCGAGTACGAAACTGCGATAGGTGAAATGTTGTGAAAGCACACAAAACGGCATGAACAAGCCAAATACTGCGTGTTGTACCGTTACAAGTGCGAAACTGCTATGTTGTGATATTCTCGTTGAAGCGCATGCAAGCATCGTGAAACCTTAAAGAACGATGTCATTTAGCGAGATACAGCGTTCTGTACTGCAATAAGTTGGTGAAAAACTGTGAGGTTATGCAAATATCCTAATTGTGAACGAAACAGTGTAATAGAGCGTTTTTAATACAAGTGCGAATGTTAGGTTAGGTTACGATATGAACCGTCGTAAAACCGCATTAAACAATGTCACTTAGTGAGATGTAGTGTTTTTCAATATTACAAGTCGGGAACTACGATATCTAATGTGAAAGCGCATGAAACCGTCGTAATCTTGTAGAAAACATTGTAAAGTTGCGAGTAAAACGTTTTCTAACGATAGAAGTGCGAAGGTTAGCTTGAGTTATGTTAGTTCAAGCTATGTAGCGTCCTGAGACCACCAAAAAGAACGTCATCTAACGAGATAGTGTTGTTTTATTGCGAGTACGAAACTGCGATAGGTAAAATGTTGTGAAAGCACACAAAACGGCATGAACAAGCCAAATACTGCGTGTTGTACCGTTACAAGTGCGAAACTGCTATGTTGTGACATTCTCGGTAAAGCGCATGCAAGTATCGTGAAACCTAAAAGAACAATGTCATTTAGCGAGATACAGCGTTCTGTACTGTAATAAGTTGGTGAGAAACTGTGAGGTCAAGCAAATATCGTAATTGTGAACGAAACAGTGTAATTGAGCGTCTTTAGATACAAGTGCGAATGTTAGGTTAGGTTGACATATCAACCGTCGTAAAACCGCATTAAACAATGTCACTTAGTGAGATGTAGTGTTTTTCAACATTACAAGTCGGGAACTACGATATCTAATGTGAAAGCGCATGAAACCGTCGTAATCTTGTAGAAAACATTGTAAAGTGGCGAGTAAAACGTTTTCTAACGATAGAAGTGCGAAGGTCAGGTTAGGTTAGGTTAGTTTAAGCTAGGTAGCGTCGTGAAACTACCAAAAACGATGTCATCTAACGAGATAGTGTTGTTTTATAGCGAGTATTAAACTGCGATAGGTGAAATGTTGTGAAAGCACACAAAACGGCATGAACAAGCCAAATACTGCGTGTTCTACCGTTACAAGTGCGAAACTGCTATATTGTGATATTCTCGGTAAAGCGCATGCAAGTATCGTGAAACCTTAAAGAACGATGTCATTTAGCGAGATACAGCGTTCTGTACTGTATTAAGTTGGTGAGAAACTGTGAGGTCAAGCAAATATCGTAATTGTGAACGAAACAGTGTAATTGAGCGTCTTTAGATACAAGTGCGAATGTTAGGTTAGGTTGATATATCAACCGTCGTAAAACCGCATTAAACAATGTCACTTAGTGAGATGTAGTGTTTTTCACCATTAAAAGTGGGGAACTGCGATATTTAATGTGAAAGCGCTTGCAACCGTCGTTAGGTTAGGTTAGGTTAGGTTAGGTTAGGTTAGGTTTGGTTAGGTTAGGTTAGGTTAGGTTAGGTTAGATTAGGTTAGGTTGAGTTGGGTTAGGTTAGGTTAGGTTAGGTTAGGTTAGGTTAGGTTAGGTTGGGTTAGGTTAGGTTAGGTTAGGTTAGGGTACGTTAGGTTAGGTTAGGTTACGTTAGGTTAGGTTAGGTTAGGTTAGGTAAGGATAATTTGGTTAGGTTAGGTAAGGTTAGGTTAGGTTAGGTTAGGTTGGGTTGGGTGTTGTTAGGTTGGGTTGGGTTGGGTTAGGTTGGGTTAGGTTAGGTTAGGTTACGTTAGGTTAGGTTAGGTTAGGTTACGTTAGGTTATGTTAGGTTAGGTTAGGTTACGTTAGGTTAGGTTGGGTCAGGTAAGGTTAGGTTACGTTAGAATAGGTTAGGTTAGGTTAGGTTACGTTAGGTTAGGTTAAGTTAGGTTAGGTTAGGTTTGGTTAGCTTAGGTTAGGTTAGCTTAGGTTAGGTTAGGTTGGGTTGGGTTGGGTTAGGTTGGGTTAGGTTAGGTTAGGTTAGGTTAGGTTGGGTTAGGTTAGTTTAGGTTAGGTTAGGTTAGGTTAGGTTGGGTTGGGTTGGGTTAGGTTAGGTTAGGTTAGGTTAGGTTAGGTTAAGGTATGAACTGTCGTAAAACCGCATTAAACAATGTCACTTAGTGAGATGCAGTGTTTTTCACCTTTACAAGTTGGGAACTGTGATATCTAATGTTAAAGCGCTTGAAACCGTCATAATGTTGTAGAAAGCAATGTAAAGTAGCGAGTAAAACGTTTTCTAACGATAGAAGTGCGAAGGTTATGTTAGGTTGAGTTATGTTAGTTTAAGCTAGGTAGCGTCGTGCAACTACCAAAAACAATGTCATCTAACGAGATAGTGTTGTTTTATTGCGAGTACGAAACTGCGATAGGTGAAATGTTGTGAAAGCACACAAAACGGCATGAACAAGCCAAATACTGCGTGTTGTACCGTTACAAGTGCGAAACTGCTATGTTGTGATATTCTCGTAAAGCGCATGCAAGCATCGTGAAACCTTAAAGAACGATGTCATTTAGCGAGATACAGCGTTCTGTACTGCAATAAGTTGGTGAAAAACTGTGAGGTTATGCAAATATCCTAATTGTGAACGAAACAGTGTAATAGAGCGTTTTTTAATACAAGTGCGAATGTTAGGTTAGGTTAAGATATGAACCGTCGTAAAACCGCATTAAACAATGTCACTTAGTGAGATGCAGTGTTTTTCACCATTACAAGTCGGGAACTGCGATATCTAATGTGAAAGCGCTTGCAAACGTCGTTAGGTTAGGTTAGGTTTGGTTAGGTTAGGTTAGGTTAGGTTACGTTAGGTTAGGTCAGGTTAGGTTTGGTTAGGTTAGGTTAGGTTAGGTTAGGTTATGTTAGGTAAGGTTTGGTTAGGTTAGGTTAGGTTAGGTTGGGTTAGGTAAGGTTAGGTTAGGTTAAGATATGAACCGCGCTAAAACCGCATTAAACAATGTCACTTAGTGAGATGCTGTGTTTTTCACCATTACAAGTCGGGAACTGCGATATCTAATGTGAAAGCGCATGAAACCGTCGTAATCTTGTAGAAAACATTGTAAAGTAGCGAATAAAACGTTTTCTAACGATAGAAGTGCGAAGGTTCGGTTAGTTTGAGCTAGGTAGCGTCGTGAAACCACCAAAAGCGATGTCATCTAACGAGATAGTGTTGTTTTATTGCGAGTACGAAACTGCAATAGGTGAAATGTTGTGAAAGTACACAAAACGGCTTGAACAAGCCAGATACTGCGTGTTGTACCGTTACAAGTGCGAAACTGCTATAATGTGATATTCTCGTTAAAGCGCATGCAAGCATCGTGAAACCTTAAAGAACGATGTCATTTAGCGAGATACAGCGTTCTGTACTGCAATAAGTTGGTGAAAAACTGTGAGGTTATGCAAATATCGTAATTGTGAACGAAACAGTGTAATAGAGCGTTTTTCAATACAAGTACGAATGTTAGGTTAGGTTAAGATATGAACCGTCGTAAAACCGCATTAAACAATGTCACTTAGTGAGATGCAGTGTTTTTCACCATTACAAGTCGGGAACTGCGATATCTAATGTGAAAGCGCTTGCAAACGTCGTTAGGTTAGGTTAGGTTAGGTTAGGTTACGTTAGGTTAGGTTTGGTTAGGTTAGGTTAGGTTAGGTTATGTTAGGTTAGGTTGGGTTAGGTTAGGTTAGGTTACGTTAGGTTAAGGTATGAACCGTCGTAAAACCGCATTAAACAATGTCACTTAGTGAGATGTAGTGTTTTTCAACATTACAAGTCGGGAACTACGATATCTAATGTGAAAGCGCATGAAACCGTCGTAATCTTGTAAAAAACATTGTAAACTTGCGAGTAAAACGTTTTCTAACGATAGAAGTGCGAAGGTTAGGTTAGGTTAGGTTAGTTTAAGCTAGGTAGCGTCGTGAAACTACCAAAAACGACGTCATCTAACGAGATAGTGTTGTTTTATAGCGAGTATTAAACTGCCATAGGTGAAATGTTGTGAAAGCACACAAAACGGCATGACCAAGCCAAATACTGCGTGTTCTACCATTACAAGTGCGAAACTGCTATATTGTGATATTCTCGTTAAAGCGCATGCAAGCATCGTGAAACCTTAAAGAACAATGTCATTTAGCGAGATACAGCGTTCTGTACTGCAATAAGTTGGTGAAAAACTGTGAGGTTATGCAAATATCGTAATTGTGAACAAAACAGTGTAATAGAGCGTTTTTAGATACAAGTGCGAATGTTAGGTTAGGTTAAGATATGAACCGTCGTAAAACCGCATTAAACAATGTCAATTAGTGAGATGCAGTGTTTTTCACCATTAAAAGTGGGGAACTGCGATATCTAATGTGAAAGTGCTTGCAACCGTCGTTAGGTTAGGTTAGGTTAGGTTAGGTTAGGTTAGGTTTGGTTAGGTTAGGTTAGGTTAGGTTAGGTTAGGTTAGATTAGGTTAGGTTGGGTTGAGTTGGGTTAGGTTAGGTTAGGTTAGGTTAGGTTGGGTTAGGTTAGGTTAGGTTAGGTTACGTTAGGTTAGGTTAGGTTAGGTAAGGATAATTTGGTTAGGTTAGGTAAGGTTAGGTTAGGTTAGGTTAGGTTGGGTTTGGTGTTGTTGGGTTGGGTTGGGTTGGGTTAGGTTGGGTTAGGTTACGTTAGGTTAGGTTAGGTTACGTTAGGTTATGTTAGGTTAGGTTAGGTTACGTTAGGTTAGGTTAGGTCAGGTTAGGTTAGGTTACGTTAGAATAGGTTAGGTTAGGTTAGGTTACGTTAGGTTAGGTTAAGTTAGGTTAGGTTAGGTTTGGTTAGGTTAGGTTAGGTTAGCTTTGGTTAGGTTAGGTTGGGTTGGGTTGGGTTAGGTTGGGTTAGGTTAGGTTAGGTTAGGTTAGGTTGGGTTAGGTTAGTTTAGGTTAGGTTAGGTTAGGTTAGGTTAGGTTGGGTTGGGTTGGTTAGGTTAGGTTAGGTTAGGTTAGGTAAGGTTAGGTTAGGTTAGGTTACGTTAGGTTAAGGTATGAACCGTCGTAAAACCACATTAAACAATGTCACTTAGTGAGATGCAGTGTTTTTCACCTTTACAAGTTGGGAACTGTGATATCTAATGTGAAAGCGCTTGAAACCGTCGTAATGTTGTAGAAAGCAATGTAAAGTAGCGAGTAAAACGTTTTCTAACGATAGAAGTGCTAAGGTTATGTTAGGTTGAGTTATGTTAGTTTAAGCTAGGTAGCGTCGTGAAACTACCAAAAACAACGTCATCTAACGAGATAGTGTTGTTTTATTGCGAGTACGAAACTGCGATAGGTGAAATGTTGTGAAAGCACACAAAACGGCATGAACAAGCCAAATACTGCGTGTTGTACCGTTACAAGTGCGAAACTGCTATGTTGTGATATTCTCGTTGAAGCGCATGCAAGCATCGTGAAACCTTAAAGAACGATGTCATTTAGCGAGATACAGCGTTCTGTACTGCAATAAGTTGGTGAAAAACTGTGAGGTTATGCAAATATCCTAATTGTGAACGAAACAGTGTAATAGAGCGTTTTTAATACAAGTGCGAATGTTAGGTTAGGTTACGATATGAACCGTCGTAAAACCGCATTAAACAATGTCACTTAGTGAGATGTAGTATTTTCCAATATTACAAGTCGGGAACTACGATATCTAATGTGAAAGCGCATGAAACCGTCGTAATCTTGTAGAAAACATTGTAAAGTTGCGAGTAAAACGTTTTCTAACGATAGAAGTGCGAAGGTTAGCTTGAGTTATGTTAGTTCAAGCTATGTAGCGTCCTGAGACCACCAAAAAGAACGTCATCTAACGAGATAGTGTTGTTTTATTGCGAGTACGAAACTGCGATAGGTAAAATGTTGTGAAAGCACACAAAACGGCATGAACAAGCCAAATACTGCGTGTTGTACCGTTACAAGTGCGAAACTGCTATGTTGTGACATTCTCGGTAAAGCGCATGCAAGTATCGTGAAACCTAAAAGAACAATGTCATTTAGCGAGATACAGCGTTCTGTACTGTAATAAGTTGGTGAGAAACTGTGAGGTCAAGCAAATATCGTAATTGTGAACGAAACAGTGTAATTGAGCGTCTTTAGATACAAGTGCGAATGTTAGGTTAGGTTGACATATCAACCGTCGTAAAACCGCATTAAACAATGTCACTTAGTGAGATGTAGTGTTTTTCAACATTACAAGTCGGGAACTACGATATCTAATGTGAAAGCGCATGAAACCGTCGTAATCTTGTAGAAAACATTGTAAAGTGGCGAGTAAAACGTTTTCTAACGATAGAAGTGCGAAGGTCAGGTTAGGTTAGGTTAGTTTAAGCTAGGTAGCGTCGTGAAACTACCAAAAACGATGTCATCTAACGAGATAGTGTTGTTTTATAGCGAGTATTAAACTGCGATAGGTGAAATGTTGTGAAAGCACACAAAACGGCATGAACAAGCCAAATACTGCGTGTTCTACCGTTACAAGTGCGAAACTGCTATATTGTGATATTCTCGGTAAAGCGCATGCAAGTATCGTGAAACCTTAAAGAACGATGTCATTTAGCGAGATACAGCGTTCTGTACTGTATTAAGTTGGTGAGAAACTGTGAGGTCAAGCAAATATCGTAATTGTGAACGAAACAGTGTAATTGAGCGTCTTTAGATACAAGTGCGAATGTTAGGTTAGGTTGATATATCAACCGTCGTAAAACCGCATTAAACAATGTCACTTAGTGAGATGTAGTGTTTTTCACCATTAAAAGTGGGGAACTGCGATATTTAATGTGAAAGCGCTTGCAACCGTCGTTAGGTTAGGTTAGGTTAGGTTAGGTTAGGTTAGGTTTGGTTAGGTTAGGTTAGGTTAGGTTAGGTTAGATTAGGTTAGGTTGAGTTGGGTTAGGTTAGGTTAGGTTAGGTTAGGTTAGGTTAGGTTAGGTTAGGTTAGGTTGGGTTAGGTTAGGTTAGGTTAGGTTAGGGTACGTTAGGTTAGGTTAGGTTACGTTAGGTTAGGTTAGGTTAGGTTAGGTAAGGATAATTTGGTTAGGTTAGGTAAGGTTAGGTTAGGTTAGGTTAGGTTGGGTTGGGTGTTGTTGGGTTGGGTTGGGTTGGGTTAGGTTGGGTTAGGTTAGGTTAGGTTACGTTAGGTTAGGTTAGGTTAGGTTACGTTAGGTTATGTTAGGTTAGGTTAGGTTACGTTAGGTTAGGTTGGGTCAGGTAAGGTTAGGTTACGTTAGAATAGGTTAGGTTAGGTTAGGTTACGTTAGGTTAGGTTAAGTTAGGTTAGGTTAGGTTTGGTTAGCTTAGGTTAGGTTAGCTTAGGTTAGGTTAGGTTGGGTTGGGTTGGGTTAGGTTGGGTTAGGTTAGGTTAGGTTAGGTTAGGTTGGGTTAGGTTAGTTTAGGTTAGGTTAGGTTAGGTTAGGTTGGGTTGGGTTGGGTTAGGTTAGGTTAGGTTAGGTTAGGTTAGGTTAAGGTATGAACTGTCGTAAAACCGCATTAAACAATGTCACTTAGTGAGATGCAGTGTTTTTCACCTTTACAAGTTGGGAACTGTGATATCTAATGTTAAAGCGCTTGAAACCGTCATAATGTTGTAGAAAGCAATGTAAAGTAGCGAGTAAAACGTTTTCTAACGATAGAAGTGCGAAGGTTATGTTAGGTTGAGTTATGTTAGTTTAAGCTAGGTAGCGTCGTGCAACTACCAAAAACAACGTCATCTAACGAGATAGTGTTGTTTTATTGCGAGTACGAAACTGCGATAGGTGAAATGTTGTGAAAGCACACAAAACGGCATGAACAAGCCAAATACTGCGTGTTGTACCGTTACAAGTGCGAAACTGCTATGTTGTGATATTCTCGTAAAGCGCATGCAAGCATCGTGAAACCTTAAAGAACGATGTCATTTAGCGAGATACAGCGTTCTGTACTGCAATAAGTTGGTGAAAAACTGTGAGGTTATGCAAATATCCTAATTGTGAACGAAACAGTGTAATAGAGCGTTTTTTAATACAAGTGCGAATGTTAGGTTAGGTTAAGATATGAACCGTCGTAAAACCGCATTAAACAATGTCACTTAGTGAGATGCAGTGTTTTTCACCATTACAAGTCGGGAACTGCGATATCTAATGTGAAAGCGCTTGCAAACGTCGTTAGGTTAGGTTAGGTTTGGTTAGGTTAGGTTAGGTTAGGTTACGTTAGGTTAGGTCAGGTTAGGTTTGGTTAGGTTAGGTTAGGTTAGGTTAGGTTATGTTAGGTAAGGTTTGGTTAGGTTAGGTTAGGTTAGGTTGGGTTAGGTAAGGTTAGGTTAGGTTAAGATATGAACCGCGCTAAAACCGCATTAAACAATGTCACTTAGTGAGATGCTGTGTTTTTCACCATTACAAGTCGGGAACTGCGATATCTAATGTGAAAGCGCATGAAACCGTCGTAATCTTGTAGAAAACATTGTAAAGTAGCGAATAAAACGTTTTCTAACGATAGAAGTGCGAAGGTTCGGTTAGTTTGAGCTAGGTAGCGTCGTGAAACCACCAAAAGCGATGTCATCTAACGAGATAGTGTTGTTTTATTGCGAGTACGAAACTGCGATAGGTGAAATGTTGTGAAAGCACACAAAACGGCATGAACAAGCCAAATACTGCGTGTTGTACCGTTACAAGTGCGAAACTGCTATGTTGTGACATTCTCGGTAAAGCGCATGCAAGTATCGTGAAACCTTAAAGAACGATGTCATTTAGCGAGATACAGCGTTCTGTACTGTAATAAGTTGGTGAGAAACTGTGAGGTCAAGCAAATATCGTAATGTTGAACGAAACAGTGTAATTGAGCGTCTTTAGATACAAGTGCGAATGTTAGGTTAGGTTGACATATCAACCATCGTAAAACCGCATTAAACAACGTCACTTAGTGAGATGTAGCGTTTTTCAACATTACAAGTCGGGAACTACGATATCTAATGTGAAAGCGCATGAAACCGTCGTAATCTTGTAGAAAACATTGTAAAGTTGCGAGTAAAACGTTTTCTAACGATAGAAGTGCGAAGGTTAGGTTAGGTTAGGTTAGTTTAGGCTAGGTAGCGTCGTGAAACTACCAAAAACGACGTCATCTAAAGAGATAGTGTTGTTTTATTGCGAGTATTAAACTGCGATAGGTGAAATGTTGTGAAAGCACACAAAACGGCATGAACAAGCCAAATACTGCGTGTTCTACCGTTACAAGTGCGAAACTGCTATATTGTGATATTCTCGTTAAAGCGCATGCAAGCATCGTGAAACCTTAAAGAACAATGTCATTTAGCGAGATACAGCGTTCTGTACTGCAATAAGTTGGTGAAAAACTGTGAGGTTATGCAAATATCGTAATTGTGAACAAAACAGTGTAATAATGTTGTGATATTCTCGTTAAAGCGCATGCAAGCATCGTGAAACCTTAAAGAACGATGTCATTTAGCGAGATACAGCGTTCTGTACTGCAATAAGTTGGTGAAAAACTGTGAGGTTATGCAAATATCCTAATTGTGAACGAAACAGTGTAATAGAGCGTTTTTTAATACAAGTGCGAATGTTAGGTTAGGTCAAGATATGAACCGTCGTAAAACCGCATTAAACAATGTCACTTGATGAGATGCAGTGTTTTTCACCATTACAAGTCGGGAACTGCGATATCTAATGTGAAAGCGCTTGCAAACGTCGTTAGGTTAGGTTAGGTTCGGTTAGGTTACGTTAGGTTAGGTTAGGTTAGGTTTGGTTAGGTTAGGTTAGGTTAGGTTAGGGATGTTAGGTAAGGTTTGGTTAGGTTAGGTTAGGTTAGGTTGGGTTAGGTAAGGTTAGGTTAGGTTAAGATATGAACCGCGCTAAAACCGCATTAAACAGTGTCACTTAGTGAGATGCTGTGTTTTTCACCATTACAAGTCGGGAACTGCGATATCTAATGTGAAAGCGCTTGCAAACGTCGTTAGGTTAGGTTAGGTTAGGTTAGGTTAGGTTAGGTTAGGTTAGGTTAGGTTAGGTTTGGTTAGGTTAGGTTAGGTTAGGTTAGGTTATGTTAGGTTAGGTTGGGTTAGGTTAGGTTAGGTTAGGTTAAGATATGAACCGCGCTAAAACCGCATTAAACAATGTCACTTAGTGAGATGCAGTGTTTTTCACCTTTACAAGTTGGGAACTGCGATATCTAATGTGAAAGCGCATGAAACCGTCGTAATCTTGTAGAAAACATTGTAAAGTAGTGAGTAAAACGTTTTCTAACGATAGAAGTGCGAAGGTTAGGTTAGGTTAGTTTAAGCTAGGTAGCGTCGTGAAACTACCAAAAACGACGTCATCTAACGAGATAGTGTTGTTTTATAGCGAGTAATAAACTGCGATAGGTGAAATGTTGTGAAAGCACACAAAGCGGCATGAACAAGCCAAATACTGCGTGTTCTACCGTTACAAGTGCGAAACTGCTATATTGTGATATTCTCGTTAAAGCGCATGCAAGCATCGTGAAACCTTAAATAACAATGTCATTTAGCGAGATACAACGTTCTGTACTGCAATAAGTTGGTGAGAAACTGTGAGGTTATGCAAATATGGTAATTGTGAACGAAACAGTGTAATAGAGCGTTTTTAGATTCAAGTGCGAATGTTAGGTTAGGTTAAGATATGAACCGTCGTAAAACCGCATTAAACAATGTCACTTAGTGAGATGTAGTGTTTTTCAACATTACAAGTCGGGAACTACGATATCTAATGTGAAAGCGCATGAAACCGTCGTAACCTTGTAGAAAACATTGTAAAGTGGTGAGTAAAACGTTTTCTAACGATAGAAGTGCGAAGGTTAGGTTAGGTTAGTTTAAGCTAGGTAGCGTCGTGAAACTACAAAAAACGACGTCATCTAACGAGATAGTGTTGTTTTATAGCGAGTATTAAACTGCGATAGGTGAAATGTTGTGAAAGCACACAAAACGGCATGAACAAGCCAAATACTGCGTGTTCTACCGTTACAAGTGCGAAACTGCTATATTGTGATATTCTCGTTAAAGCGCATGCAAGCATCGTGAAACCTTAAAGAACAATGTCATTTAGCGAGATACAACGTTCTGTACTGCAATAAGTTGGTGAGAAACTGTGAGGTTATGCAAATATGGTAATTGTGAACAAAACAGTGTAATAGAGCGTTTTTAGATATAAGTGCGAATGTTAGGTTAGGTTAAGATATGAACCGTCGTAAAACCGCATTAAACAAAAGTCAATTAGTGAGATGCAGTGTTTTTCACCATTAAAAGTCGGGAACTGCGATATCTAATGTGAAAGCGCTTGCAAACGTCGTTAGGTTAGGTTAGGTTAGGTTAGGTTAGGTTAGGTTAGGTTAGGTTAGGTTAGGTTTGGTTAGGTTAGGTTAGGTTAGGTTAGGTTATGTTAGGTTAGGTTGGGTTAGGTTGGGTTAGGTTAGGTTAGGTTACGTTAGGTTAAGGTATGAACCGTCGTAAAACCGCATTAAACAATGTCACTTAGTGAGATGCAGTGTTTTTCACCTTTACAAGTTGGGAACTGCGATATCTAATGTGAAAGCGCTTGAAACCGTCGTGATGTTGTAGAAAGCAATGTAATGTAGCGAGTAAAACGTTTTCTAACGATAGAAGTGCGAAGGTTATGTTAGGTTGAGTTATGTTAGTTTAAGCTAGGTAGCGTCGTGAAACCACCAAAAACGACGTCATCTAACGAGATAGTGTTGTTTATTGCGAGTACGAAACTGCGATAGGTAAAATGTTGTGAACGCACACAAAACGGCATGAACAAGCCAAATACTGCGTGTTGTACCGTTACAAGTGCGAAACTGCTATGTTGTGACATTCTCGGTAAAGCGCATGCAAGTATCGTGAAACCTTAAAGAACGATGTCACTTAGCGAGATACAGCGTTCTGTACTGTAATAAGTTGGTGAGAAACTGTGAGGTCAAGCAAATATCGTAATTGTGAACGAAACAGTGTAATTGAGCGTCTTTAGATACAAGTGCGAATGTTAGGTTAGGTTGACATATCAACCACCGTAAAACCGCATTAAACAATGTCACTTAGTGAGATGTAGTGTTTTTCAACATTACAAGTCGGGAACTACGATATCTAATGTGAAAGCGCATGAAACCGTCGTAATCTTGTAGAAAACATTGTAAAGTTGCGAGTAAAACGTTTTCTAACGATAGAAGTGCGAAGGTTAGGTTAGGTTAGGTTAGTTTAGGCTAGGTAGCGTCGTGAAACTACCAAAAACGACGTCATCTAAAGAGATAGTGTTGTTTTATTGCGAGTATTAAACTGCGATAGGTGAAATGTTGTGAAAGCACACAAAACGGCATGAACAAGCCAAATACTGCGTGTTCTACCGTTACAAATGCGAAACTGCTATATTGTGATATTCTCGTTAAAGCGCATGCAAGCATCGTGAAACCTTAAAGAACAATGTCATTTAGCGAGATACAGCGTTCTGTACTGCAATAAGTTGGTGAAAAACTGTGAGGTTATGCAAATATCGTAATTGTGAACAAAACAGTGTAATAATGTTGTGATATTCTCGTTAAAGCGCATGCAAGCATCGTGAAACCTTAAAGAACGATGTCATTTAGCGAGATACAGCGTTCTGTACTGCAATAAGTTGGTGAAAAACTGTGAGGTTATGCAAATATCCTAATTGTGAACGAAACAGTGTAATAGAGCGTTTTTTAATACAAGTGCGAATGTTAGGTTAGGTCAAGATATGAACCGTCGTAAAACCGCATTAAACAATGTCACTTGATGAGATGCAGTGTTTTTCACCATTACAAGTCGGGAACTGCGATATCTAATGTGAAAGCGCTTGCAAACGTCGTTAGGTTAGGTTAGGTTCGGTTAGGTTACGTTAGGTTAGGTTAGGTTAGGTTTGGTTAGGTTAGGTTAGGTTAGGTTAGGGATGTTAGGTAAGGTTTGGTTAGGTTAGGTTAGGTTAGGTTAGGTTGGGTTAGGTAAGGTTAGGTTAGGTTAAGATATGAACCGCGCTAAAACCGCATTAAACAGTGTCACTTAGTGAGATGCTGTGTTTTTCACCATTACAAGTCGGGAACTGCGATATCTAATGTGAAAGCGCTTGCAAACGTCGTTAGGTTAGGTTAGGTTAGGTTAGGTTAGGTTAGGTTAGGTTAGGTTAGGTTTGGTTAGGTTAGGTTAGGTTAGGTTAGGTTAGGTTATGTTAGGTTAGGTTGGGTTAGGTTAGGTTAGGTTAGGTTAAGATATGAACCGCGCTAAAACCGCATTAAACAATGTCACTTAGTGAGATGCAGTGTTTTTCACCTTTACAAGTTGGGAACTGCGATATCTAATGTGAAAGCGCATGAAACCGTCGTAATCTTGTAGAAAACATTGTAAAGTAGTGAGTAAAACGTTTTCTAACGATAGAAGTGCGAAGGTTAGGTTAGGTTAGTTTAAGCTAGGTAGCGTCGTGAAACTACCAAAAACGACGTCATCTAACGAGATAGTGTTGTTTTATAGCGAGTAATAAACTGCGATTGGTGAAATGTTGTGAAAGCACACAAAGCGGCATGAACAAGCCAAATACTGCGTGTTCTACCGTTACAAGTGCGAAACTGCTATATTGTGATATTCTCGTTAAAGCGCATGCAAGCATCGTGAAACCTTAAAGAACAATGTCATTTAGCGAGATACAACGTTCTGTACTGCAATAAGTTGGTGAGAAACTGTGAGGTTATGCAAATATGGTAATTGTGAACAAAACAGTGTAATAGAGCGTTTTTAGATTCAAGTGCGAATGTTAGGTTAGGTTAAGATATGAACCGTCGTAAAACCGCATTAAACAATGTCACTTAGTGAGATGTAGTGTTTTTCAACATTACAAGTCGGGAACTAC